>NW_028274823.1:77699715-78002746 GCF_037043125.1 Eumetopias jubatus | reverse complement strand
ACTAAAATGGCATATATAAGAACAATGTGTTGAAATTTAGGAAACTAAAGATCATGATAATTTAACTGAATCATGTGAATTTAACAGTGGGCATGGTTCAAGTTTTTTGCAGGGGCACGTATTTAAAAATATGCTGGATTATAAAATTCTGGAAAAGGACTCTGTTAAGCCAAATAACTGACAGAGAATGTGTTATCTCTCCCAGTGGACACTTGATAGAGAATGAATCAATTAATACATGCTTCTACAGTAAGTTTATTAATAATGAAAGTTTTCACATTATAGTTGGGCTCCATTAAAACATAAATCGATTTATCTGGAACTAAGCCATTGTTACGTAAGTACTCTAAGTATGACCCTGTCAAGTATGAAACATTATTATTTTTTCTGCCCAATTTAAAAGTAGAGAAAAGAATACCTGGATATCCACTTTTGAAATATTCCATTAAATTAAGAATGTGGCATCTCGTGTTTTATTACTATTACAACTAGTGCCTCAGGATGCTACAACACATTTTGGTTCCCTATGGTATCAAATGGAGCAAATATCATATTGGGAAAAAATTAACTATTTCCTGGGCGTGTTTCCTATGTGCCGGGACCTGTGCTAACACCTCCACATTTACGTTTTTATTTAATTTGCCCCCAAACTCTAAAAGGCAGGTACTTTTATTGTATTCATTTTACAAAATGAGTAGAGATTTAAAAATGTTAAGTAAGTTATCCAAGGTCACTCAGCGAATCCGTCAAGCCAAGACTTGAATGTGGGTTTAGGGAACTCTTCAACTAATAATCCTCATGGTTTATAAAAGAAAAAGTGCAGATCCCCCATTCACAAAAATCTTTACAACTGCATATTGCCATTGGAGGTTGGGTTTATTTGGGTTAGTATATTATTTGTTGGGATTTTTTGGTTTTTTACAGGAGGGAAAAAAGATCAACTTTTACCTGCTTGCCATTGTGAGTTACTGACGACAAGATGGTTCTTAGTGTCTTGAATCCCATAGCAATGTCAAGAAGATGAGCGGCAAAAAAAAAGTTGTTATAGTGTCCAAGAACGGACATAGTCATATACCAGGCCAGGTAGAGGAAGGACTGAGAAGACAAAACAGGAGGGAAGCATATCAGAATATAGAATGAGTGACTACTGTCAAAAACTACTCTGATTTCATTCTACTATAATCACTTCATTTACTTCTTAGTCTATACATTTATATCAAAGTAGTTACATCAGTTTGTGTATTTTGTTTTCCTTTAGTTCTGAGAGGTTCAAAGTCATTCTCTCCTTTATATCAGAGAGGGTGTTCTTGCGAATCTTCCCACAGAGAAAGTTTTATTGACAATATTTGATAGCAAGGGATCTCCACTTCCGCACTACTGATAGTTTACACAGGATAATTCTTCGCTGTGGGGGACCATCCATGTAGGATGGTTAGTTACAACCCTGGTCTCTACCCACCAGATGCCAGGAGCTCCCTCCCTAGCCTTGGCCACCAAAGATGTCCCCGGACATTGCCTAATGTCACTTGGGGGACAAAACTGCCCCCGCTGGGAGCCCCTGCTGTACAGTCAACCAAAGAACCAACTTTCCTTCCCTCTTTTCCTTTCCTCTTTCATTTTTCACTTACTTACTAAATCAGTGTTTGTTGAGACCTACTAGTTACAAGAGATTATATGTGGTGTCTTCTTAACCAAGCATCTCACTTCACGTGAGCCCAAACAAGTCGAGGAGAAAATGCAAATACTATTTAATGTCACTGAACACTATATAATAAACCTAACGATACGATTGGTACTACCTGTAGAAATCTCGATTACAATCAGTGTGAGGGATTAACGTTACAGAGGCTAGAAAATGTATATATTTTTGAGGGGAGGGGAATGAATAAAGTAGAAGGAAGATACTGTGATCATGCTTACTTTTTGGATTACAGTCTCTTGGGCAAAAGGCATGTTTTGCCAGTGGGGTCGGGAGCTACCGATTTTGGGAAGGGGTGGAAACCTTCCTTTTGACCAGAATATATCTTAGACCTTAGAACAAAAACAAGATGGGGGGGGCTGAGGGAGTACAGAGTTTTTATGGGCAGCTTGGGGCTGAAGTTAGAAACCAGGCTGAGAAAAAGAAAACGGTATTTGAAAAAAGACACTGAGATAAGACTCTGGAGAATGTGCTCAAGAATGACAGTTTGGCTTTAGAGTGAGTTTCTGTTTCAGGAGATGAGAGTCTGGAAATGTACAGCAGGGTTGGAAGGCTTTAAGGCCAAGTGAAGGGATGTGGGCACATCTTTTGGCCCGTGAGAGCCCCTGGAGCATCGTACAGAATAATGGTGTATGAAAAGCAGCATCTTGTGAACGTGTCTTGAGCACCTGCCAAGTGCTGGTCACTGCCCCATATATTTGTCTAGCAAGACCCCTGGTAAGTAGGCAATTTTAGCCCCAAATTTACAAATGAGGAAAGTGAGCTCACTCCGGCCAAGCTCCTTCCTGAAAGAAGGTGTAAGGGGCAGAGCCATTCCGTTAGGAGACCACTGGACGACCCCACGGGTGGGTGAGGTTATGAGAGCCATGACTGGCAGCAGAACTGGCCAGGGCAGAAGGGAGAATCACAGAGGACAGAAGAACAATCCAATCAGGCACATAATTAAAGGTGTATATTGAAGGAAAAGGAGGAGTCCAAACTGGTCATGGGAGTGTAGAAGATACTCAGGGATGGAGGCAATGGCAGATAGGGGACTGCATTTAGTGGGGAGGACAGGGCAGGGTACATTTGTCACGGGACTTCTGGATGGACACATCTAGCAGGCTATTAAGAAATGCCAAGGGGGCGCCTGGGTGGCTCAGTTGGTTAAGCGACTGCCTTCGGCTCAGGTCATGATCCTGGAGTCCCTGGATCGAGTCCCGCATCGGGCTCCCTGCTCAGCGGGGAGTCTGCTTCTCCCTCTGACCCTCCCCCCATCTCATGTGCTTTCTCTCTCATTCTCTGTCTCTCAAATAAATAAATAAAATCTTTAAAAAAAAAAAAAAGAAAAAAAAGAAATGCCAAGGGTGAGGAGCAAGGACAAGTTTGTGTACGTAATATGAGTGAGAGGCCTAATACAGGTGATAAGCTGAGCCAAAGATACATGTGTAGACTACACAGGGTCTCTGCTTAGCCAGATTTAGCAAATAAAAACAAAGGCTGCCCAGTGACAGCAGAACATCAGGTAAAGAAGAACTAGTATTATTATTACTTTTTAAGATTTTATTTTTAACCGACTGAGCTACCAGGCAACCCCCCCCCTTTTCTAAAAGATTTTATTCATTTATTTAAGAAAGAGCGAGAGAAGATTTTAAGTGATCTCCACACCCAATGTGGGGCTCAAACCCACAACCCCAAGATCAAGAGTCCTATGCTCCACTGACTGAGCCAGCCAGGTGCCCCAAGAATAAGTAATTTTTAGATTAAGTATGTCCCCTGCAATATTTGGGACATATTTATTTGTGAGCATAAGTACATAAGTGTCTACATTTAGTTATCTGAAATTTAAATTTAACTAGGAATCTTGTACTGCATCTGGTAACCCCCACTGTGTTTCAGACAGAAACTGCACTATGGAAGATTGAAGACATATTGAGAGGTGACGGGCCAAACAGAAGCCATGAAACTGCAGGAGGATGAATGATATATCAGAATACTGCATCAGGAAGAAGTCTGAAGAAGTCTGTCCATGCCCCAATTATCTGGAGAACAAGACAACCGCACGGCAAGATGAGCATTACTGTGGCATATGAGGAGGTCAAGGAAGATTGGCCTTCACAGGCAGAGGCCAAGTCAGTGGGGCTACCTGAATGGAAAACACCACTGCTGGAGATGAGGTGGTCTTTGGACCCAAGGGAGATGCTTCCATTATTGGATGAGAAATTAGTCCATAGGACATCTTATTAACAGTTGACAGTTCCAAAGGATACTTACAAGACTTGCTTACGAGCTCTGTGGAGAGTTCTCTAAGAGCCTCAGAGTTCCGGGCCCATGGTTGGGTGTGGTAGGGCTAAGGATGGAGGTGGGAGAAGGTCACGTGCCTTTAGGAGAGTAGAACTAACGTTCACTATAAAAGTCAGTGCTACTAGAGTGACATTTTGAGACTAAATGAGATGTCCAAGGGAGAACGCACAAAAGCAAAAACAGTGGGAGGCCTAGCGCTAAGCCTTTGGGTTTGTCTGCACGTTCCCCTTCACAGGTGTGTGAGGATGGTAAGAGGATTATGAGCCAGCAGGAGGAGATAAGCTGAGACCCCACAGCAAAAAACGTATAGTTGATCCATCCAGCCGAATTTCATGACTGTCTCCAGCAACTTCCCATTGACAACAAATGGGAGCATAAAAAAGAGCGATGGTAACAATTTTTTAAAACTGAAAATTCTAAAAGTCAAAAATGTACAGCTACTGAGCAAGCCAGGGTCGTAAAATGTGACTGACTGAGCTGACAGCTGGTGGCTTTTAGTACTAGGTGATTTTTTTCCTTATGTTTGTACATAGGCTTGGGCCCTATTTAGTTCATAGGCTCCTAGGCTCTCTGAGAAAAGAAGGATCGATCAAGAACTAGAAGAGTTCCAACGTACTTAATTGGGAGAAACTTAAATTTATCACAGTTAATGTTTTTAAATTTTATTTATTTAGAACTTTCATTTTAACGTCTCAAACTTTGAGGTATGCCACTGCCCAACTAAAACCTAAATGAAAATACACATGAATTTGCATCTCAGTTTCAAATTTTTCTTGTATAAATATATTTTCGTGTTAATCTTTTGGCTACTGAAAGAAATGGAATGAGAGATCGGCTAATTAATCCTGTGTTTCCCTGGGTCATTGTCAAGTAATGATCTGTATTAAATGAATTGATACTTAACTTTCTTAAGTAACTGGGACTCATCAGAAGCCCAGCAGACTCATCTAATGTGAGTGTGGTGTACTTTGTGGAAATGAAGGAGGGCTTACGTTGTCAGTGAAGACGACTCCTAGTTTCCACATCTGATACTTCACGTCGATAGAGTTCAGTCTGGAAAGACAAAGAAGAATTCGTAGATATGCACATGTAGCAGAGACTCAGAGGACTGTAAGAAGCTGCCAGCATTGCTCCCATGGGATGAGACTAACAACCATCTTGGGAAATCAGTTCCTTCCTGGGGGGCGCCAAGGGAGGAGCTTCAACCTCTATGATTTAAGAATAGCCCTTTCTTGTTCTACATCACATAGAAGGTTAACTCACTTCTTATGTGAGAATGATCCCTGGAAACTCTGCCAGGTTAACCAACATGGGTGCATCAAGTGTCCTCACTAGACATTGGTAAATGCATTCCAACAAAATAATTTTTACTTACACGAATAAAAACTTGCATAAACAGGCATATTCATTGTACCACTGTACTTAATTTGCCAAATGAAAGGCCTTTTTCATCTTGTTTGTGTTTCCTTTTGTTCTCAAAAGCCTTCTCTACCCAAGAAGGGATTCACCTCTTCCCCTTGGTTCCCAGAGCACCTTGTAGGCTTAGACTTACTATGATTACTCATGTTGTGTGGTCATGGGTGTGTAGGTATCTATGTATACATTTATGCCTTTCTCCCTAATCTGTGAGCTCTCTAGCCCACCAAGCACATTATATCATACATGGAATGTCTCTCAATAAATACATGTTGAGTGAATAAATCTTAGCATAAATATTCATGATCTTCGCAGATTAAATACTCAAAATATACTTTCTAATTTTTTTTTTCAGAACTTGACACTGATTTATGGGCTAAAAATTATACCTTTGTTCGCCTTTCCAATATTCCAGGTAACTAATATAACACCATATAATATTAGCATTATTTTCAAAAGGGCTTCTCTAGACTTACTGTTTTAGTCTTTGATTACTTCTTTAGTCATTTCTTTTAAGAAGGCCAATCTTAAATTATAAATGCTAGGATCAATCACTGCCAATCAAAACTGACTTCTTAGGAGACTTTGCCCCCAAAGTTTTATTGACCTTAGCCCAGGACTTTTTTTTTTTTTTTTAAATATTATTTATTTATTTATTTGAGAGAGAGCGAGCGAGCAAGAGAGCACAAGCTGGGGGAGAAGCAGACTCCCCTGCTGAGCAGGGAGCCTGATGCGGGGTTTGATCCCAGGACCCTGGGATCGTGACCAGAGCTGAAGGCAGATGCTTAACCGACGGAGCCACCCAGGTGCCCCAGGACTTTTTATTTTAAGGAAATAAAGTTATCTTTGAGCTAGAATCAATTTTGTTACTAAAGGACACTTTTTAATATTAAATTTATTTTAGAGGCAGAGTGGGGGGAGGGGCAGAGAGACAGAATCTTGAGCAGAATCCCTGCTGAGCATGGAGCCCTACACAGCGCTCGATCCGATCCCACAACGCTGAGATTATGACCTGAGCCAAAATCAACAGTCTGATGATCAACCAATAGAGCCACCCAGGCACCCCTGCTAAAGAATATTTTTTAAAGTTCCGTGAATATTTACAACGGGTTTCAATATGAAACTATGTTATTTTCTTAAAAAAAGAAAAAAATGGGGAAAAAATGTGGTAAAATGCTCGGGAGCATGATTATTTTCTATGAAAGCAATCTAAAAGTAAGTATTTCTATCAGGATGCCTGAATGTCCCATGGCAGTTTCTTTATTTAAAATGCTGTTCTCATTTTTTTTCATCCCTATCAAAGTCTGCTGTCAACATCATGCAGAAGCATGTCCTTTTCCTAGTGCGGGGCATTTTTCTCACCAATCTTGGCAGTACTGATGTTTGGGTGGGGCTGGCCCCCAGGGATGGGCGATGGCTGACCTAGGCCAGCCAGGGCATGCATTCACCTCACCACAGCGCTTGGCTCAGGGGAAAACTATAAGCCAGAAGCTGGCTTTCTGCCAGCTTGCTAGATGGTTTTGCGATATGCCACAAATGAAATGAAAAGATGTAGGCTGCAGGCAGCCATTCTATCCCCAGAAGGTAATCTGGCCACCTATTTATTTGATTGACAAGCCCTGTATATTTCATTGGCAAATACATGTGCAGACAGATATGGGAATCATGCTTGTATTCAAACGTTCACATTAAGATAATATACAAACCAGATAATCTTTTAAAGATCTTTCTAAATGTTTTAAATAAAGGAACACTACCTGTAACTCTTTCCTAGTGAACATTATTTACTAGATGTGTATTTTTCTATTTTTATTATCCATATTTAAAGGTATTAATGCCTGGGGAAAAAAAAACTAAGAAAAAAATAAAGGTAATAATGCCATATTAATTTCTTGGTACTTTGTGAGGAGTCAAACTTGCAAACATTTCCTAGGTGAAATAATGGAAAATTCCCCTCATTTAAACCTATTTGTTCATAGTGGAAAAAAAAAACAACCCACAAAAACCAACAATAAAAAACCAGTCTAAACTTTCCTTCCATTTTTCAGACTGATGTTCCAGGGTCATAAATATGGCCGTGGAAAGGGCATAATCCCGTAAAACTAGTTGTTTGTACACTGTTTGTCGGAGATCTGGAAATGTTAATAGGAAGCTCAGCACCACTCTGACCACAGTCCTTGTTTTACATGAAATCCTACCATAAGGGCTCTTAGTTCTCAGCACCGTCAATGTGCTTCGTTTTCTATCCAGCGACACAGTCTTTAAGTCCCACATGTGTTTTCTTGAAGTACCCAGGTGATATTTTGGATCTAAATTCTTGCAGTTTCTGTCATATGTTTGCCAGTCTAATTTTCAACTGAGTTCATATTATTTAAAAAAAAAATGTAGCTCTAACAATTTTTCAGATAAAAAATATATGACCAATGAGATAGGTCAGCCCAAATGTTTTTTTTTAATGCTAGCTAAAATATTTATCTGAGACAAAATACTACTACCCTACAGAGCCTCAAGTATCTACAGTCACCACATCCTAGTTGACTGACATAAATACACAAATAAGAAAGGTTGACATGTTTTAAAAGGAAGGTAACTACTGTGTTTCCTCTAAAATCATTAAATGGCTACAATAAGAAATTACATTTTTAAAAGCACGTAGGCTTTACATTTATTCCAGAATTACAGGTGATCCAATTTGCAAAATAAATTATGTATATATATGTACACTCAACACTACATATGTGTGTGTGTGTGTGTGTGTGTGTGTGTGTGTGTGAAATTCCATCTCGGGCAAATTCAATTCAACTGGTTCACATCCTGCTAGTTATATATTATTCCCTTAAAGCACGGTATTAGGAGTGCCTCATTTTAAAAATTAAATTTCCAAGTAACAGCATGACAACATAGTATTTCTGGCATACGAGTCTTTGCTATTTAAATAAAACACATTATAATAAAAGAATATGAACTTTGAACATTTCTAATAAAAGGGCTACACAAATTCCCTTTTCCAAAACATAAAAAAGATTAACCTCTTTTCAGGCAGGAAGCATCAGAAAAGAAAGTCAAATATGGTGCTTTTGCATATGTTTGACTTTGACGTAAGTGGCATTTAGGGATTAGAAAAAGCAAATTAAGAACACAAATCTTTATTTTTCCTTTATGTAAATACCAAAAAGGTCACCTTCCAAAATTATTAGGGAAGAAATCCAATCAGTCCGTAGCTGAAAATACCCGGAAGTTTAAAGCAGACCTTCGGTACATCTGCTTCCCTCCTCCCTTCCTCAGACATCGAGGGGAAGGAAATCAGTGCACTATCAAGTTCAGAAACGTCTGAATTTCTCCTCTTTTCAGTCTAGAGCTACAGGAAAGGGCGTAAGCAACACTCACACGGCCGCCAGGGAGCTGTCTTTCTTCGGCTTCTTCTTCTCCCGGGCATCGCTGAAGTCCAGAGCAGCTTTGTCCATACCGAGGAGCTCGCTGATTCTGTCCCGGCCATAGAACTCTCCGTACTTATCCATAACCTGGGGGACAGGAATAAAAGCACTTTACCGGCCTCGGGCATTAACTAACCCCCTGTATGCATGTGTATACAAACATCTAATTATTTTTACACTTACTCCTTATTTGCCATATGTTCAAGTTCACTTAAAAGTTCTTGTTTAGGGCTCCTTTTCTGTGATCGCACTGCTTAAGGTCCAAGCAACTTACAGTGTTTTAGATAAACCCTCTCAAAGGAACAAGATTTCTCACTCGAGGGAGGCGTGCCAAAGGAAGGGGCTAGGCCAAGTATCTAAGTCAAGAAGTGGAAGAAGATGGAATGAAAGGAACTTCAACCAAATTCTCATACTTTGCGCCTGGGATTACGGTAAGAACTCTGACCTGCTCTCCCTCATGGGACTGTCACAGTGTATCAGTTTCCTGTTATTAGCATCCTCCTCTGCAGATAAAGAAGGTGTGTCTTAGGAAGTAGAACATGCTCAAGGTTGCTAAGCCTGGCCAGAGACGGCACGAGAATGCTTCCAAGCAGGGCCTGACTCGCAGCCAAGATCTGCACAGACCACCCCGGACCCAGGGTGGGCCACTCGGGATGGCATCCCCTCTGGGGTGTCCGTTGCCACCATCCAACACTCCCTCCCGTTGTTTCCTGACTGGAGCAGCCCCCCAGGCATCCCCGGAGCCTTGTCACCCACCTCGTGTCTTCAGCGCAGTCCTAGCATAGGTTCTGGGGCACCGTTCGAATCCCTTCTGAGCAACCCCCTCAGCGCCCTGGCCCCTCTGTCCCTCGGCCACATGCGCCTGGCTTGGCCCATGTGTCGTGTTTTCAGACCAGTGCGTAGACTGCCCACAGCTCAGCCCTGAGCCCAGGAAGTGCGGCTCCGGGACACGGCCACTCGACCCAGCGCTGACAGACCACAAGAGTTCCCCACACAGTGAAAGTGGGGGCAGCAGGAAGAGGAAGGAGAGAGGACCGGCCGCTGAGGGGAAAGGAGGCAGGGAATGCCAGCGAGAGTGGATGAGGAAGTACACCAATGGAAAAGAAGAAGGGACTAGGAGAAGGAAAAATCAGGGGCGCCTGGGGTGCTCAGTTGGTTAAGGGTCTGACTCTTGGTTTCGGCTCAGGTGGTGATCTCAGGGCCACGGGATGGAGCCCCTGTACGGGGCTCTGCGCTCAGCGGGGAGTCCGCTGGAGATTCTCTTTCCCCCTGTCCCTCCTCCCACCCTGTTCTCTCACTCTCTCAAATAAATAATTCCTAAAAAAATAAAATAAAATAAAAATCAGCTTTCTCTAAAGGTATATAATCAAGGTAAGTGAAAACATGAAAGAGTAAAGAGTCTGTGAACACTGATTACAAAGGTTCATGAAAACATTTGTTCTGCGTTATTGTCACGGCACTACAGATGGGCTGGGATGAGCTGAGTGGTCGCTCCCTCTGGACTGTGTTCTCACCTTGTTCCCAGGAGAACAAATCGGGCAACACACAGACACACAGACACACACACACACACACACACACACATATAGCAGGAATGCCACTAAGAGTCCTAGCTGCAATTACAATTTATTTATTTGACTCTGAATATGTAGTTTCCTTCCGAGAAACTTGTGCTTTAACAATTTAAAGCAGTTTCTTCATTAATTAAGGAGACTAAAATGATCAAATTATTTAAAATTATTTAAAAATAAGTCTTTCAAAGCTTTGGCCTAGTTTGGATGTGCTCGGAGGCAGAGCAATGTTACTCAAAATGCCAGGTCACACAAGGAGACAAAAAACTTGCACCAAAATAGGGGCGCTTGGGTGGCTCAGTCAGTTAAGCGTCTGCCTTCAGCTCAGGTCATGATCCCAGGGTCCTGGGATTGAGCCCCGCATCGAGCCCCGCATCGAGCCCCGCATCGAGCCCCGCATCAGGCTTCCCGCTCGGCGGGGAGCCTGCTTCTCCCTCCCCCACTCCCCCTGCTTGTCGTCCCTCTCTCACTGTGTCTCTCTCTGTCAAATAAATAAATAAAATCTTTAAAAAAAAAAAAAAAACTTGCACCAAAATAAAAATTGACAAACATGCTACTTCTCTCAACTAGAAAGTCTTGTTATTAAGGAAAAAAAAAAAAGGTCACTGTGTTTCATCATGTACCTGACTTAAATTCCTGGTGCAAGCCTTCTATCTCCCCTCAGACTGGTAACATAAAATTTGCGACGGCTGGTTGCGAACCGTCCTGAGTAACACTGAACTGGTGAAATCCAAGGGAACAAGACCACTTCATTTGGCAGGTGTTTCTGTCTATTCAGACAGCATCCTCTGGGACTAGAACCCATTATGGAACAGAGGGTGAGCTGGGTCAGTTTGGCAATTAGAAAGGTTCAAAGAGTAAGTAGGAGCTAGCGTATAATCATTATAGTATTTTATGACATACAAGTAATGGCACATATATTATTTCATTCAAAAATGTGATTAACGTTAAAATTCTGTGTGGTGGAAAGAGCAGAGATGATCCTTGACTCTCAAAATCTGACTCAGCCGGTGCCACAGTGGACCACTGACTCCGTATTGCTGTTCTTTCTACCACCCTCTGAGGGAGTGGGCATCAGAAGAATAAAACTTGATGAAAATAAAAAGATCTTTAAAGTTTGTATAAAGTAAATAAAACTCGGTCCTTTGTTGTCATGCAAGAGCTTGACTTCTGTAATGTAAAGCAGGATTCCAGCCCTGGTGATTTATAGCTGTCTTATCAGAAAATGGCCATCGGCTAATTTAGGTTACCCAAACAATCACAGAGAAAATTCTCACTAAGTCCTGTTGCTGTGCGGACTGAGCACCGTTTATTCGCCTGAGTCAGAGGATAGGTGGATGAAGCAGTGCTTATTTATTTTATAGCTAGAGAGTATGGGTTTTTTTTACGTGCAATTTTTGAAATTCATTTTCAATTCCACTGCCACTTTGAAATTGACATTGACGGATAAAGCACACCTCAATATTTCATTCTACATAGGAGCCACATCAAATTCAAGTCTGAATTGTGCTCTAGGAAAGAAACAGAGAACGCATTCCTTTTGAGAAGTATTACCTTTCTTTTAACAAATTTGTCCCAGTAGTTGTTGGGAAATGACCTAAAAAATATAAAAGCATAAAAGTAAAATAATAACATTTGAAAAATGATAAACAATATCTTGTTTGGAATATACAACATATTTAAAATAACATGTAAACATATATTCTTCCATTCACAAAAATCATAATGAATTTATGTCCCATCTTATCCCACAATTTTTCTATATCATAGGTAGATCAAATATTATTTAAAGGTTATGCTATCAATATATACATGCAGAATCACAAAAAGACTATGGACTACTATTTTAATGGAGAAGAATATGAGCATATTTATTAATAAGCAGTTCTTGTTATATTTATTTACTTGTCAATATATGTCATTTGTAACATGTCAAATACATTTTTTTGTCAATTGTGTTCAAAAATTAAAGTATCTAAAAATCTGTCATTGTCTTTCCTACAAAGTAAAAAAATCTCATTTGTCCTCCAGGAAACTGAGCAAGACACCCAATCCTCCAGGAAACTGGCACCTTGACTAACACCGAGTTCACTTAAAGGGACAGACTTAACTTGACTTCGTATAAACAGCTAGAGTTGATAAAGAAAACACTGAGCCTTTAGAGTAAACATTTGTAATGCACAAAGAAACCATCCCTATTTGAAAACTCGGAGCTTATTAGAAATTTTAACTTCGTAAGAATAAGCAAGACTGACGACAATAAAAAGATATTTCACACGTGAGTAGTACAGACCACTCAAAAGCTACTGCATCACTAATACCTTTAGCGGTGGACAATTCCACTTTTAGGATGGATTTATACCTGGAACAGCAGCTAGTAGTTTGGGTCTTGATCTCACAAGTGTAATATTTAGTGTATAGAAAAAAAGTATTTTTTTCTCTGCCTTAAGTTTTACAGGTCTTACTCCTTAACTAGTTTGATGCCCGGCCGCTTGATGATATCAACAGCAAGTTTACAAGTTCGATACATTAGAAGTATGAAATGCAGTATTTCTGCCTTTAGTGCTAAAACTCTTTCCTTAATTTTTGCCTCCTCTGTGCTTTTGGAGGAGAGAACCCTGCTCTGTAGGTTACGTACCTCCAGCTACACTCTTCCCTGAACACTGAGTAATGGGTGTCACATTCCATCAGTGCTTTGAAAATGGACTCAAAGCCATTTTTGATTAAGGAATTCAGAACACAGATGGGAAAAAATTGACGGCATCCATTAAGAAGCTGACAGCGTTTAGTCTTTTGATATTCTTGGCTGAAAATATCACTATTATTCACCTCCGCTAAACTTCTGACAAATCTGCAAGAACTCCAGCAAAGTATTTTTTTCTTGTCTTGAAATTTTTGAGCATAGAAATGTCTCACATAATTCTTTACTCACTGTGTGTTGATTACAAGTCTATCCCACTGGCCTTTAATATCATCTTCTGAAGGCTGTTCTGTAATGTAAAGCCCATCAAATTCCAATTTTCGAGCTACTTCCTTTTCTCGCTTAAAAATAACCAATGGGACCTACATTTGAAAAAATAAACACATTAAAATTAGTTTAGATTTACTGGTATCTCTTGTGGTCACTATCTGTACAAAACAGATTTTTGGAAAAAGAAGTATTTCCCATGTGACTTCCAGGAAGGTAAACCTGGGTGAAAATGAATTGGTTATATTTAGGCAGAAAGGAACATCTAGAGGTTTAGGAAAAACAAATGGAATAGATATCATATAATCCTATGTTTCTAAACACATGCATATTTACAGATACTTGCACTAAAGAAATCACTTTTAAGTATCAAAGAGAAAAGGATTCAATATATCCTTTATTACAACATATTTATTATACATCTTTCTATATGAGACACGAACAGCTACAATAAAATGTAGCAATGTTACCAATGTTCCCAAATGCATGCTTCTAAAAAGTGCAGTTTTATTTGTGAAATCTCTTTAATGATTCCATGCTCAGAGTGTCCACACGCATTTTGAAATAAGTTTTAATTTCAGCATCAGCAAAAATCTTTGTCAGTTTGCCAAAATGTTTCCAGAAGATATTGATTCATCTCATCTTCTCATCTGGACAGATTTTACACAAGGCAGATAGAAGGATGCAGACGTTTTGGAAGTATTCAAGAATACCTCCCCCTACCCCAACTCATAAAACAAAGGAAAGAAAACGAGGGAGAGGAATTTCTAAAGAAAATTTTACATTCTAGTCTTTTACTCTAGGCTCTGGTTTTTCAAAAGTCTTCTAGAAGTTTCACAATCAGAGGCAGGGGACAGCGAAATAAAGTGTTACCATGAAAAGGTGTCTTGCCAGGAAAAAATAAAGAGGTTTGCAAAAGTGATGGGCAGCCCTGAGCGCTCGGAGACTCTTGAGTTCTAGTCACCAAATTATATTATTCTCTTGGTAGGGATCTAGGGATAGAGCTGTATTATTTTCTGGGTGAAATGTGACAAACTATAAAGCATTTGTGCCAGTGATGGCATTAGATAGGTACCTAATAACAGGACAATCAGAACGACTCAGGTTCCACATGATGTATTCGGTAACTCTAATACACCAGAGCACTGCTAGGACACATGGTGGGTTACTTCTGCGGGGTCAAGTTTTGGTGAAACTGGCCATTATGTGAATAATTACCAATATGTGACAAAGCTATATAACAAGATGGCCCAAAGCCATCTGCCCTTCCTGGGACAGCCTGCAGCCAACGTGGAGCTCTGAAGACCAGGCTCCAATGCCCTAGCCCAAGACAACCCTGTAGGGACATCCCAACTCATGGCCTGAGGCCCGTGCATGGGCCCTGTCACGTCTGAAAGGTAGCACCGCTTTTCCCTCTGTTGCACTCTGCTTCCTTTCCTTGCCCCGCTGGCGTTGACTCATTGAACATTCCCTAATAATCCTCATGCAGGTGATTTGCCCATCTCAGAGTCTGCTTCCGCAGAGGTCCAACCTGCAACAGACACAGGCATACACGGACACACACGGGTACCTTGGTGCCTTACTAGCTTACTTTCAAGCAGTAGTATCCGATGATGCAGAAGAAAGAAATGACCGTGTGGAGAATAGCTAAGATCCTCAGCGTGGGCTCCATATACCCGCTGCTCTCCTCCAGGACGTAGTGAACCGCGATGATTCTGGGCGAGCCGCCATCTAGGCTGCTAACTTTGGCATTTTCACTCGAACTGCGAGGGGGGAGCTCCTTTCCTTCAACCACAGAAGAAGTGGAGACCTGATTCAAACCATTTAAAGGAGAGTCAGTCGCTTCCTCGAAGATTATCGGTGCAAACAAGAAACCCAGTGGAAACCCAGGGGAAACCCAGCCTTATCAGCGAAGAGCCAGAGATGAAGCCCGTGTCCCATGAAAAGACTAAAAGCAAAGGCTAAAAATAAAGAGAGAGCTTTTCAAAACCCAATGGCAAATAATGAGCATACTCTTTAAAATTCCTTCTAACCCAAGCAAGAGTTATGAGGATTCTAAGGCATGCGGGGGTGGGGGTTGGGCGTGGTGAGAACAGATGGCTAAGCTGCCTTCCCAGTTATCCAAAGAATTTAACGTAATAAAGGTATGCCACACCCAGATATGGTAACAAGTGAGATATTCAGCCAAATTAGGCTAGGGACACTGGGGAAACCCTCCACTGAATCAAATGCTCATCAGCTGAGACATTTCCCACTTAGTTTGGAAGAAAAAATCTACTCCTGTCTTACTAGACCATCAGTGACGTGCTTGACCTCTAGGTTTTCTCTTTCATCAAAACATATTTTAGAACAGGTTTAGACGTGCTCATTAGTGGATCGGTGAAATCTACACATGCAATTCAGTCCATCTGCAGTTTCATACTGGTTATTGAAAGACGAAGACATACGTACCTTATAAAAGAGCAAGATGAAATTGATTGCAAATGCGACAAATAAGGCTAACATTCTCATGTTGTAAAAGTTGCGAGCAAAATAGTTCTGAAGGTGAAAAAAATGATTAAAACGTCACTGAATCAAGAGATTGACATGTGCAGACAATTTACATTAAGCATTCCTTCGTTTACCCAAAACTATTTCTCGAGAGCCTACTGTGTATCAAGTAGCATTCTTGGTGCTGTAGACATAACAGCAAATAAGAAAATCTGAGCCACCATGGAGGACACAAAGGATAAAGAAGCACATCCGCAGATTAAAGAAGACGAAACGAAACATAATCTCAAGGGATGCTAAATGCTATGAAGAAAAAGCCATCAGGTTAAGGGCTTAGGGAATGGGGGTGCTATTTTAGACAGGTGGGTCAGGGAAGGCTTATTTTAGGTAATAACATTTGAGCATGGGCCTGAACACCATGGGCCAGCAAGGCAAGTGAACAATGTCGGGGGAGAGTGTATTGAGAGAGAGAGAGCATGGGTTATGGGGCACCAAGGTTCTGAGTTCCGAGTGACGGTGCGCTTGGGGACAGTGAGAGAGGACAGGAAATAGTGGGAGGGAATGAGGTCAGAGAGGTGAGGAGGACATAGGCTTACAGGCTTTTGATAAAAGTTTGTAATGTTCCTTCCAGTGCAATGGGTTGGCTTATGACCTCTGGGGCCACGCTGCCCGACTGCGGAGCCCACCCTCACCACTCACTCGCTGCAGATGCAGACAAGCACCTAACCACTCCTGCAGTATCACTCTGATCATCTGTAAAGTGGGCGTAACAACAGAACCTTCCTCAGAGGTTTGCTGTGAGGATAAGTTCATGGAGGGAAAGTTAGTTATTAATCTTGTTATCATCACTGGAATTATTACTGTATTCCAGGTGGGATGGCAAGCTATTGGGGGATCTGAAGAGGGCTTGATATGACTGGAAATTATAACTTCCCTGTGGGAGACAGATAAGAAGCAAGCATGGAAGGAAGGGGACGAATTAGAGCGACCACAGGAGAGCAGGAGGGGTGGTACTGGTGGCGGTGGCCTGGCCTGGGAGGAGCTGTGGAGACAGAAGAACTGAGCAGACTCTGGCTATACTTGGAAGACAGAACTGGGAAGAATTCCCACTGGATTGGATTTGAGGGAGGAAAGAGAGAGAGGACTCAGATATCGTAACTTCTGGATTTGGGGTCAGAGCAACTCAATAAATGGTTGGTGCCATTTATCGGCTGGAAAAACACCTAGAGGAGAAGTAGATCGAAGGAAAAAGGCGATCGGAAATATCAAGTACTTGTTTTACTGTGAAATGGGAGAGGTCCATGGGGCATCCAAGAGGATATGCCAGGGGCTTTAGCATGACAGGCCCTACCAAGATGACAACGTATCCTATCATTGGTCTCCATGTACACACCCCATTCGGGCTGTGTCATCTCCCACACAGGACCCCGCCTTTACTGCCACGGCTTATGGACTACCTACCACAGCCAAACCAGGTCAGTCACACTGGTTCTTCTTGTGGAAGGCTGGAACTGGGTCATGGGAGGCTGAGCTGGTAACCTTGGTTATCTGAGCTGGCAGGTCACAAAGACTTGAGGGACAAGGGGCCTGTGGTGGCCTGATGTGGCCATGATCAGTCTTGTGTAGACAAAATGGTGGGCAGAGGAAGTCATATTGGAAAGAGAAGCAGGAAAACAGAGAACACATGACCCTGAGGCAGACGATGGAAGACAGACCTCACTGACTGGCTTTGCACGACTGTAGTTAAACACGGTCTTCAGGAATCCACTGGGGCTATGGCGGGTTATCGGGGAGCCCATTCAACCCCATGCCCTACCATCTATGCTGCACCTGTCACCATGGCAACTATCACAACACAGCATATCAGTGATTATCTAGGGGTATCTACAGAACGTTTTACGTTCGGGATACTTGGTACCAAACGATGTGGGGAAAATAAAGGGAGTTGAGGAAGACATAATTGAAACTATTAACTAAAATATGTTTGCATAAATTATGTAAGAATGTGTAATATTTATTTATACATAAGCAGGTAGAATATATAATTACTGAGGACACTCCATTTCCCTTCTAGGTGAAGGGCTATAGTATACTGAGCTTCTTGTCTATTTTTGATTTCGCAAAGGCTGTAAAACATTAAATATGATTTTGTCTTTCAAATGGCTTTATTATGAGGAATGTTGGTCTTGGTTTCTAGGTCGGACATTATTGGTTAGCACCTCTTGTAGGTTTACTCTGCACACTCATCTCCCAACATTTTCCTGCTTTAAAAAAGTGTATACATTATAATAAAAGGCCTTTCAGCCAAAATTTTTATGAATTCCATCTTGTATGAATATGAACAGAGAACTACACCTTTCTTGGTTTTTCAAATATGAATATGCATTTTATTAATTTGGAGAGCATTTCTGCAAAATATATAGGACACTACATAAAGAACCGTCTTCTCTCTTTTCATTCCCTTCTTTTCCTTGTTTCTGTTTAAAGAATAAATTTGAATAGACCTTATTATCAGTAGGAAGTCAGCTCACTACATTAATGTTTTTGTAACTGGGCTTTTAATAAAAAGGTGATGTTCTAGAAAAACTGATGAACCCAGTTCTGGAACATCAATATGAATTACTTGTACCCTCAAAGTCGTGTTTTGCTTTCATTCACCGCAGACCCTCACACAGTGTGTCCCGCAGAGTATACTTATTAATCTGCCCTAAAGCCTTTGTGGGAACACACCGGTTGCTCTGTGTTGGCAGTCACTGTATCAGATGGTTTCAGGTAATGTGGATGTGTGTGGAGGTTATGGTTTGATGACAGGGAGCAGTGGACCAAAGGCATTTATTATAAAATATGAACACACTCAGGTGAGTAAATAAAACATATTTGTAGGACTGACTTGGTCCCCTGATTGCCACCCAAGGAAAGGTCAACGAGTATTTACTAGGCCTGAATTGCTATGGTCTCACAATATATCAATAAGAATATTCACTCTAGAACATCTTACTAGAAGTTTCTGTTGATATGCTATGATTTTCTTCCAGAACGCAGACTCGGGAATTTCCGGCTCCCCGTATCTGTGTGTGTGGAGCTGTCTCAACTTCTGTTTACCCTTATCTTCTTTGGCTTTTTCTTCTTTTTCCCCATCTTCTCCCCTGCAAACACAAATGACTGAAATATAAGCCATCCAGAAACTAAAGAGGTGAACGGGTTTGTGCCAAATTAGACACACGAACAAATACTTAAATCAGAGCATCCTTGTTGAAAACTAGTTCCTCTTTCAGTCCATTATCATATTCAGATTTTTAGAACGAGGGCTAAGATTTCCTGCCTCTCACTGCCTCCCATAGATGGACAATCCTGTGAGGGTCAAATCTAAAGGACATTTTACAGGCTTGAAGTGTTTTTAGAGCTATATGTAGCACATTCCCTTCCGGTTGTGCAATAAAAACACTTAAGTAAAAAGAGGCTATCAAAGAAGACACTTTTTTTTTTTTTTTTTTTTGCTGTGACTTTCCAAACAACCTTATTTTTAAATTATGATTTTCAGGTTCAGTTTTCACACTGACCAGCCATTAGGACTTAAAATCAGAGGCGTATGCATTTGGTTGTTCACATGGATAAAGCATGTCAAGATATTCATTTTGCAGACAATTATGGAATCAGAAGCACTGATATTTGACACCTACAACCCTTCTGGTTATAAAATACCAAAATCCTTCAGGAAAGCCTATTTATGTCACATATACACAACCCATACTTAACCTGTATGAGCTCTAACATTTTTTTAACATGAAAGAACTGTCCCTGAAATGGCTGTCATGCTGTTTCACTTCATTAAACAGTCATTAATGTGGCCATTTTTACAACCAAGAAGGATCTATAAATAGTGCCAACTGTAAAGAATAGCCAAAGAAAATAGCAATGAAGAGAAAAATATAAGTGCTAAGGGAGCACAGTGGCTCTTACAGGTACTTCAGATTTGACTTCACTGATTTTTTAAAAGTGTGCACATGAAGCCGTCTAAACTGGGGGAAAGATGTAGGTTTCAGTGATTGACAGAAAGCCAGTGTTATGAGGAAGTGATCCATTTTTATTGTTTCACATTCAGCTCTTTATTTCTTACTGCTCTGTAGCACTGGGAATGTGGGGGGAAACTGAAGATTTCTGGGTCCCGCACCAGACCTGCTGAATCAGGGATCTCTGCGGTGGGGCCCGGGGATGGATCTTGGTTTTTAACAAATTCGCCGGGCCATTTTTATGCGTGGGACGTCAGTGCAAGAATTCTACACAACGGCGTTCAGAACGTTTGTCTCCTCCCTGGCTGACGAGGACAGTAGTGTCTGCACAGTTTTAGGCCCAGAACTGAAGCAGTCAGTGCCCTTGTGGACAGCATGACATGGAATCACGGGAGTCGCCCACAAACAGAATCCTCATGGAACAAAGAAGACGGGATGGCGTGGCAGCCCGAGGGCTTGCCAGAGCCTCTCCTCTGGGATGGCGGATTTCGTCCTGTAGCACCAGACTGTCCGTCATGTGCTCAGGAGGGAGGGCAAGCAAGTAACGGAGACTTAGTGAAACAAAGGGAGGTACACAGAAACAACACATACTCCGCCTTTTCGGGTTCAGATTTGTTTTCTTCTTTTTCCTCCTTTTCTTCCTCTTTCACCTTCTGTTCCTTGAATGAGCCAAGGGGGAGAAGAAAGAAAAGCAGGGATTACACGTCACCTTTGAGCGAGTTGAGGGAACCCTGTGACCATGAGGCAAACCATAACCTGCAGATGATACCCTCTTGCCACACTGGCGCTTCCTTCCGCTCGTCCCTCCCACGCCAGCAGGAAGCACAGACCTGCTGGGCTCCTTCTCACTTTCTTTGCGTACTTCAGAAGGACCTTCTTGCCCTCATCCACCTCCTCAAACGTTACTCACCCCTTCAGGTTTCACCGAAGTACTCCAAACCGTAGTGACGTCTCTGCTCTCTCAATGTTTGTGACCTCTACTGTCTAGTGTCTATATTTACTGAGCACTTACTAATTTCCCAGTTTTTTCATGAGTGTTAGTTAGACCTTTCTAACAAACTCTTTAAGGGGCGCCTGGGTGGCTCAGTCGTTAAGCGTCCGCCTTCGGCTCAGGTCACGGTCCCAGGGTCCTGGGATCGAGCCCCGCATCGGGCTCCCTGCTCCGCGGGAAGCCTGCTTCTCCCTCTCCCACTCCCCCTGCTTGTGTTCCCGCTCTCGCTGTGTCTCTCTGTGTCAAATGAATAAAATCTTTAAAAAAATAAAAGGCAATTTGAAAGCAGTGGTCACATCTTCTGTTTCCCTGAATGCGCTATGATACCCAGTGGCGTTAGGCACATGGTAAAGACTCATAAAATATGTGCGGCCAGGATGACTGCTCAGCTGACTGTTGTCGTTAAGGTGGGGACTTGAGCTTATACCTTAACAGTTTAAGATACTTCAGTAATTTGTAAAGAGTCTTAACAAGGCCGGCGTTGCCTACCATTTCCCTTTGGAAACTCAAGTCATGTATTTTTTTTTTTTTTTAAGATTTTATTTATTTGACAGAGAGAGACACAGCAGGAGAGGGAACACAAGCAGGGGCAGAGGGAGAGGGAGAAGCAGGCTTCCCGCAGAGCGGGGAGCCCGATGCGGGGCTCGATCCCAGGACCCCGGGACCGTGACCTGAGCCGACGGCAGACGTTTAACGACGGAGCCACCCAGGCGCCCCTCAAGTCACGTATTTAACACCACTCTGGCACCAGCCCGAGAACGGGGCTGAAGTTCATTTTTCACACCCACCTGAAGTCCAGAGGGCTACGGTGACTTAGAGTCCATTACCTGGAATTTTTCTTGCACATCGGGGATGGGGACCGGGTTGCTCATGAGGTCACTGAGGCCAGCATTTGGATTATGGGGAATGAGTTTGTACTGTCCTCCTTCTCTCTTCAGATCCAAGCCAAATATGTCTGAAAGAAGGTCGCTTTCCTCCGTCAGCTCCTTCAGGTCTGTCAGATCTTCCGAGGGCAGGGCGGCTTCCATGGGTCTCCTGTCTCCCTCCTCGCCATCCTCCCTCACCTCATCCTGAGTGGGGTCCGGCATGTTGGCTAAGAGCTCTGCCACCCTGATCTTCTTCGCTCCTTCTACCAGGCTGCCCCCCAGCAGCAGGCTGCAAACGATGCGGAAAAAGCCTCGGGAAACACTGGCCACGAAGTGCAGGAGGCTCGCGAACATACTCCAATAGGATGAAAAGGCGGCTGTGACCATATCCTTCACGGTCATCTTCTTCACCTTCTTCATCTGTTTCTTCAGGCTCTTCAGGCTGAGCATTCGCATGAGGGTCAAGATATTGTACCTGAGAGCCAACAGTGCCGACTTGACCGTCAGAATGGAAAAGAAACCCATTCTGGGCCCCTGCTCTTCGGGCTTCTCCTTCTCACATTCGTCCTTATTTGCCGACCTCTCGTTCAGATCCGACTCGGAGATCTGCGCCGCCAGTTGCATTTCAAATATGGTGTCCTCGCAGAAGTTGACGAAAAGCTCCATCTTCTCCTTTTCTCCCCCTTCGTTGACCACGTCAAAGATGAACTGCCGTTTGGACTCCTTGACCTGGGGCTTCTCCCACTGGGTGCGGCTGGACTCACTGATTTCGAAATAAACCCGCTCGATGCGTTTGGCACTTCCCATGATCTCGATGCGGCCCAGAAAGGGCTGGAAGTAATTCAGGACGCTCTCTGCCAACTCCAGGAACGTCTGCAGTCGAGTGTCGTTGGGCATGTGTTCGGACAGGTTGGTCAGGAGAACGGCAACGTTGAAGCCGATGTCCTTCGCGGGCTCGTGGAACCGTTTGACAAACTCTTCATAGTCGAGGGTCTCGTTTTCATCGGTCTCTGCACAGGACAGAAGAAACTCGGTTTCTGACTGCGTGTAGTGCTTATGGCTCTCCATCGCTTTATGGAAGTCCCTCTTGGAAATGACTCCCTTGCCGTCGGGATCATATTCCTTAAATGTGTCAGAAGAAGTCAAATCCTTTAGTTTTAAGAACATGTCAAAAAACTTGAGAATCATCTCCACGTTGTTGGAAGATTCCACGAGCATATCGACCATCTGTTTGCCAATGGTTCCATTAACAACATTACCTGGTGGCAAAGAATTGCATGCGTTCAAAGGAAACATTTTTGATAAAACCAGTGCCTACAGAAAGAAAATGACAATATAACTCTTCCATGACATCTGAATCAAGGATACCTCCTTGTTTATCTTCCACTGCACGAAGTCTCAGGAAAAGATGGAGAGTGATTTGTAAACTCTAGCTTAAAGGAGGGATTACATAAACACATGCAAAACCGTATTTTGCAAAGGGGTTAGACTAACAAGGGTACAACAGTATCTGAACAAAAGCTGTTGTTTTTTTCCCCTCAAATTGATCAAGGAAGCAACATATTCTCAGATAGAGAAAATGGGGGAATATTTTTATATCCTAAAGCCAGAAACTTAAGTCCAGTTTCATATTAATAATAAAAATGAGCATTTGGACAGCTTTTTAGGGTTGAAAAATCATTACTCGTAGACAATGCCTGATTTAATGCTCATAGCTCTGTAAGGCAGTTTACTTTTTATTAATTCTGATTTTACTATTGAGGAAAGTGAAGTTTAGCAAATCAGTGGGCTAAATCAATGTGCCCGTTGTGACGGGATTAGTGAGGATGAGTGCCAGGGCTTTAAACAGATCCTCTGAAAGCAAATTATATGCTCTTTCTGGTTTACAATGTAAAGCCCTCTCCTTACATTTCTTCATGGTCCGGAATATTTATTGTCAGAAAATGGAAGATCACTGATAAGCTTGAGAAAATTAGATAGTACCCTAAATTATAGAGTCACAGAACGCTTTTATTCCTTGAACAGAATGTGCAGTGTAACATAAAGACAGAAACAGAACAAAGACACGTGGTGAGGTCTGCTGGAGTCCACTTGTGCCGCAGTAAACACCGTGGTTATGGGCGCGGGCTCAGGAGCCACACTGTTGGGTTTGAATCCAGGCTCCACCATCTACTAGCTGAGCAACCTCAGCTTTCGGTGCCTCAGTTTCCTCATTTGCAAAACAGCAGTAATGATACTACCAAACTCCTAACCCTGGCATGAGGATTAAATGAGGAGCTGCTACATGATAGCGGGTGGATTTACATTGTCACGGGTGCAGTCACTGCTTCTCCTGCTTTTATTCTGCTTGTTACTATTAACTAGACGAAAATTTGATTTGACGTCATGGTAAAGGGTCCTGCGCTCCAGTGGCTGCCACCTAAGGGTTTCTGCCAACGTGGCATCTTTGAAGTCCTACCACAAGGCACGCCTCTTGCCTTCGTTAATCGAAGGGCAGTTACACAAAGCATGGCCAACTGAGAACCAGAGAAAAATTAGGAGGGAGTCAAGAAAAAAGGATAGGTAACGATAGCAAACATTTTTTAGTAGCTTTGGTCACAGTCACATGATTTCACTGACTTCTCACATTCCCTCTGTCATTACCTCCATTTTACGGAGAAGGAAATGGAGAAGGAACTAGGGCAAGGGTCGCACTGCTAGGAAGTGGGAAAGCGGGGATTCGAACCCAAGCTCTTGACCATCACGCTTATTACTGCCCGACACAGAAGAGAAATGCAGTAGCAGAGAAAGGCAAGTTGGAAAGAGAAAAGAGAGAGAATGCGAGCAGAGGGAGGCCCACGGCAGAAGCACGCACGAGACTGCCACCAGCAGCTGTTCTGGGGGGTAGTGCCCCCTGTTCTCCTTCTCCTGAAGGATGTGAACAACCCTTGGGAGTCACAGTGTTTACGGAGTTGGAGTTTATCCAAATGCCCGTCATCCCCACTGATCATAAACAGACTAACAAGCAAATAGCATCTTTATATACTATGTGTCTGGAGAGCGTATTCTTTAGGCTATCGCTGTGAGACGAAAAGTGTCGCTATACATCATGACTGGTTTCACCCACCGCTATGTAAACTGAGATAGGCAAGGCACCTCTTTTTAAAAAAGATAACTTTGAGAAAACAGTAATAAAGCCAGCGATAAATCCAAGGTATCTGCCGCGTCTCAGTGTTGATATTTCATTCTTTGTGGCATGCTGACTTCATAAGCAAGCGCACACTGATCCTTGAAATAAGAGAATGACGGGAACTTGAAAATATAAATCAAAACTACCTTCTAACATGGACAGCAACATGACCACCATGTCCTTCTGAAGATCCATTAATTCTTTTAATAGCTCAATTTGACTGGAATCCTGAAAATATTAACATACATTATATTAACATACAACACATAATACATAATATATATAATATACAGCATACATACTGCATTTGAGAGAATATGAGATGATTATGTAGCAGGGACATACTTATTCTCACAAAGAGTAGTGCCTTACCAATCATAAATACTTTCTAGGATTACCGAATAAAAGAAAGGCCAAGTATGTAGCCTATTGCAAAGAGATATACTTCAGAGTTAGTATTTACTACTGATTCTATCTCATTTTATTAAAGTATGTGTGAGGACAATGAACAAGTCTAACAGAAGGATGAAAGCAGCCTCAGATTCTCTAGCACCACACGAGACTCATGTGCCTCTACACATCTGACTTCTTTTTTATTTTATTTTATTATGTTAATCACCATACAGTACATCATTAGTTTTTGATGTAGTGTTCCATGATTCATTGTTTGCGTATAACACCCAGTGCTCCACGCAGAACGCGCCCTCTTTAATACCCATCACCAGGCTAACCCATCCCCCTACCCCCCTCCCCTCTAGAACGCTCAGTTTGTTTCTCAGAGTCCTGAGTCTCTCATAGTTCCTGACATCTTTCTTTTTACTTGAAGACTGAACTTGTTTTTCCTTCTTCCTAACTTATTATACAAAAATGTTATACGTTTTGTAAAAATTAACTTATTCAGGAAAAATAGGCATAACAGTGATATGACAAATTTATTTTATATAAATCTAACAAAAATGTACCCCAGTACCACCTATATGAACAATGCATAATATATGTTATTTACCAGTTTTATTAAACTCCCTGATATTTCTCTGGTTAACGTTTTCTAGGTCTTTTTGTTTGTGTTTGCTTTTGAATTTTCATGATGAAAAAAATTCTTTTACAGAGATACATTGTGTCCAAACATCACTGCTTAGATTCAGCATCTAGAAACACAGAATGTACTTACATCCACATTACGACATTATGAATCACCAAATTTTCTTTTCATTTGAAACTATGCTTTGTTTCTTTTAAAAAAATTACACAAGGTATCATTGTATTCATTTAGATTTGGCTACATATAAGGCTAAATTTCTCTATGGCTGGAAAAAGGAGACTTTCTTTCTAAATAATGTGCCCTTGGCTAGGTCTACAAACTGAACAACTGCTAGGTAGCGCCAGATGTTAATAAAACGATGGAACTACACCAGAATGAGAACTCTCTTGTAAGTGTATCAATTTGGTTCATGTTGGTTTCTTCTACTTACTAAAATGTCACTAGTGATTAGATGAAAGAATCATGTTATTTCCTTATTTGGTGGAAGGCACCAATAACTAGATGTTGACAAAACTCAAGCCAGCCTCTTCTGAGTCCTCTTTTCAACTAGGGTTCAATCTTGGGCTATAACGACTTGAACAAAATACTAATATAGTTTCTACCTGCTTAAGGTTGCATCCCTAGGATGACCCTAGCCCACCTTAGAGGGACTGCCTGGGAAAACTCAAGGCTGCTAAAAAAAAAAAAAAAAAAATTGTCCCGTTTGTGCCTGCTGACACCTGGGGACCAGTCTCCTCTCCCAGTCTCTGTGTCAGGGTAGGAGCTGAACTTCAATAACTGTCAGCCTGTGGGCACAGCTGGTATAATCATCTCTCTCCCTTCCTGCCTTTACTGCCCTCCCCTGCCTGGTTCCTCGTTCTCCCTTTAAAACACCCACTCACCTCTGTACAAATCAAAGTGGAGCTCCGTTCATGCTGGACTCTTTGCCCTACTATGATAGTTAATTACTGATGAAAACCTGTCCTCACCACTTTAACCAATGCCTGGCTTTGTTTATCTCTGACAATATGCTCCTGCATATTGGGGGGGCAGGTGCAAGTGTCCTCACTTCACTGGAGAAAAGGAAGCTGGTGCACACATACTGTCGGGACACATGAATGAAAACACGGGGCAGGACGGGCAATGGTTGGCCTTAAATCCAGCAGTCTTTCCTCTCCCTGACACCTGGCAAACACCCATGCCCTGACAGGTATGTCAGATCTCAGGACCCATCATCAAAGTTCACCGCATCAAAGAGACTTATTTACTCTTTTCTGCAAATCTGTTCTTTACGTGCTTATCCTTACATATTTTTTCTCTTTGACTTTCGCAAAGTTAAATGTCCTGTTGATGAGTGAATGTCATCTATTGAGAACAGCAGCTCATTTATGACTCAGTAAGAAAACTGTCGCTCTTTAGCAAGGGATTTGCAGATTACAAATCCTTTTTCAGTTACCTGGCAGGAGGAGGAAAATTCCAGTGAATAATCACCAAGAAGTGGGTCTATGAAGGATGGTAAAATGTACAATGTTTGAGGACTACACTGTGTTATTTCTCCATTATGTTCAATTCCTTAATATCTTTTGTTCTCAGATTTGAATAATGGCTCCCACCTATTCTTAGCCTGCATAAAATTCTTTTATTAAAAGGTTGTTTTTTTGTTTTTGTTTTTTTTTTTTAATAGAGTAAAAAGGGTGCCTGGGTCACTCAGTTGGTTAAGCATGTGACTCTTGATTTCGGCTGAGGTCGTGATCTCAGGGTCATGAGATCAAGCCCCACGTCGGGCTCTGTGCTCAGCACAGAGTCTGCTTGCTAATCTCTCTCTCTCCTTCTCCCTCTGCTCCTCCCCTGCCCAGCTCGCTCTCTCTCTCAAATAAATAAATAAAATCTTTAAGAAATATGTAGAGAGTAAACGATGTATAAAGAAGTGATCTAAGAAAGATCATATTCAAACAAAGGTAAGCATGTTGAATTTGCCAACGATTATAGTATTTGTCATTTAGGATGGAGGATTTACCTGAGACAGCTTCATCTGCATGTGGGCAAATACATGAAGAAAGCCCACAACTGCATCCCACAGCCTGCTGTGGGCCAAGCTCTGCTGATTCCCAGTACAAGGACCCTGGAGCAGGAACAGAGAGACAGCAATCATTCTCGAGAACTTAATGGCCAAAATAAACTTTCCACTAATAAGCAGGGACAAAATTAACTTAGTGTTTACGTATAACGAATTCTAAAAACAGTTTCTCAAGGATTTTCATGTTCTCTTTCTGTATGCTTAATAAAACACTGACAAAAAAAGAATGGTGAATTACTTCATGTTTGTCTGGTTTTTAGTTTCTTTTATTTAGAGGAAGAGGGTAGGAGCCAGTTGTTTTGGTTAAGTCAAATCAATCAGTCCTTACTCTCTGGTGTAGGATCTGAGATTAAGCTTAAGATAAGAGGCAATTACTTCTTATTGCTAAATAGTAACCTGGACAAAGCATTCATATCGAGGAAAAAGTCCTCTTTAGCGATTTCTTAAGTGTACAGCTGTTTTACCACCTTTACAACCATTGAGATTTTAAAAAGATGATTCCCCGGTCATTAACTTCGTGAACCCAGAATCCAGGGCAATTGGAACCTAACTTTGCTCTCTTAGCTCACACTTCAGAAGTGATCTTTATGTGATACCAGAGAAGGCAGACCGCTTGAATGGAGGCAGTTTCTATTTTTATTTTCCAAGGAAAAATTCTACAATCACTAAGTTTTGCAAACATGCCTACATCGACCAGGGAAATAAATGACGGATTCTATTAAAAAAGAAAAAATATATATACAACACAGTTCTTAACTTCCAATTCACTCATTCCTTTCAACAAATGACTCGCAATGAGTATAAATTTGAGAGAACGTTAAAACACGTTTACTCTAGGAACAAATGACCTGAAGAGATGCCCACATTGAAGATACTGACAAGATGTTGAAGTGGAACTTTGTCCTGTTCTCGGCTTCTCTTTTCTCCTAAAGCCGATGGTAAAAGACAGTAAGTGCCAGGTACCTCCGTGTTTCAAAAGCAAGGTGCTAGACTAAGTGTGTGCAAAGGGGGAGACTCAATAGATCTTTCCACCCTAAGGATATAAAGGGGATGAAAGTGAAAACTGAGAGACTTTGGAGAGCTCCCCATGTCCTGGGCATCTCCACCTTCCGCTCCTGTTGTGATGGAAAAGGAGAGACACTGCATCCTTTACACCAAGCGAGCAAGGAGCCTTCGAGAGAGCCATCCGGAGTGCTTGGCACCTGTCTCCTGAAGCTGGGTATTAGAAAGTGTGAAAGGCACAGAGTGACAAAAAAAAAGAGATGTGTTTCTCATACGGGCTCCTACAAGACTATGGAATCTTGCCCAAGACACTGTCTGAAAAGGTGGTGATTCCACGGCAAATGGACAGAGGTCACGGATGCACAGTGTCTGGGTGGGAAAAGAGGCATGTCCGGGCACTGAAAGCCGTCGGTGGGCCAAGTCCACTCATCAGAGGAAGAATACAATAGGCCACCAGACCCAGCTCTGCTCTGCAGTCCGGAATTACACGTGCCCTGGAGGAAGGAAGACCTTCTCCACCATCCCTACCCCCTCGCCCACGCTTCTTCCTCTCAGCACAGGTCCAGTCCAACCCTGAGGACCCCAGAGGCTGAGGGGAAGGAGAGGAAGGAGGAGGAAGAAAAGAATCTTATGGGGGAGACAGACGAGAAGCGCAGATCATATGCCTGGCCCTCCACCCTCACATGAGAGGCATTTCTAGCCCAAGGGCGAGGGGAGATTACAGATAAGAAGGAGCTAAGTGTGCCACTGCACTATGACTGAGTGGGATGCTTCCTGGGACAAAATAAGCATGGAGGCTAATGATGAGCTTTTATTCACAGTGTTCATAACAGTCAGTAAACAGAATGCCAACACAAGCTTCCTCAAAATGTATTTCATTAACTTCAATGTGGTGGCTTAGACTGGTTCCCGGCAGAGGAAAAGGGCAATCGTGGAAAAACTGGTAAAGTCAGTATAAAGTCTGTAATTTAGATTAGAAGATTCTATTTCTTGCTTTTGATAAATATGTCATAGTTAAATAAAATGTCAATGTTAGGGAGAGCTGGCCAGGTGAATCTTACATGGAGACTTTCTCTAGTTTTTCTTTTCAACTTTTCTGTATATCTAAAATTTTTATCAACATATACATTTCAGAAATGATTAGTTTATATAAAAATGCCATATAAACTAGGAGTAACAAGGAATTAAAAAATGAACAAGCCATGGGGCGCCCGGGTGGCTCAGTCAGTTGAGCGTCTGCCTTTAGCTCAGGTCATGATCCCAGGGTCCGCAGGATCTCCTGAGTCAGGCTCCCTGCTCAATAGGGGGGTCTGCTTCTCCCTCCCTGCTCCTGCTCTCTATCTCAAATAAATAGATTTTTAAATATTTTCAAAAAAAATGAACAAGCCATAATAAGCCAAGCTACTTTATCCCTTGAATTCTCATATAGAATGTTCTCTGTTACACAAACATGTGAGAATAAAGTTTGGGGTTCCAGTTCAAGATGGTGACATAGGAGGATCCTAAACGCACCTCCCCCCATGGATACACCATATCTATAGCTACGTATGGAACAATCTCCTTTGAAAAAAACCCTAAAAATTGGCGGGCCGACCCCTACTTGTCAGCAAATGAGACAGAAAGCATATGGTAGCAGGCAGGAAAGGCTGAGCAGTCTCACCATAAACCCCACTTGAGGTATGATAACCCCACAACTGGAAGAAAACTCAAAACCCAGAGTTTCTCCGTGAGAAGCAAAGGGATTTATACCCTACACTGGGCACCCCAACTATTAATACCAGTACCTGAGAAATAAGCCCTCCAAACATTTGGCTTTTAAGACCAATGGGGCTCCCGCCCACAAGACCCATGGGGCTGTGGTGAAACTGAGGAAAGAAACTCTCATAAAGTGCCCTTGAGTGCAGACTCACCCACCCCAGGGCCCAGCGCAGAAGGAGCCCCTTGTAAAGTACCCACATTTCATGTGAAAGAGACTCATTTCCTAATTCCGAAGCATGGGTCTGAGGGGCAAAGGGCCCGCCAGGATCTCCCCAGGGAGGGAGGCTGCCCTCTTCCCGTTTCTCCTCTGCCTCACTAACACTAGCTGGCCTCATCTCTCTTCTCCAGTTTGTGGGCTTCTCTCATCTATGCTCTCCCAGGGCTTGACTAAAGCTGGTGGGCGCCATCTTTCAAATTCTTCTTCTTCTTCTTTTTTTTTAATTTTTCTGGTGTGTACCCTGTTTACACTCCCCCTCTGCCTCACTCCAGCCACTGAGCGCTATCTTTGTGCTCTCCCTCTGCTGTGCGTGGGAGCGCCAGTATCTCCGCAGGGGAGCTTCTACACACATCTGGTGGACTTGCGATCCTGGGTCCCATGAGCCTCTAACCACCACAGAGGAGTTCCTGACGGACCACCCCTCCCAGGGCACTGCACAGAGAGCCGCGAGAAACACATCCCGGTGTTTCTGAGAAGAGGTCTATGTGTGTAAGTGCTCCGGCCTGGGGGCAAGCGTCTGGGGTGAGCCACTTACAGGGGCCTATGGAGCCGTGCTCAGGGAAGGAAGGCCGGTGAACACAGTCTTTGGGCTCTCCTCCTCCCTCGCTCCAGCAAATTGGTATCTTACAGAAAGGGGCTTATACTCTTCTCTGGTGCCCTGATTTTTGTGGCTGACAGGCAACCTCTACGTTGCCTGGCTCTGGTGGCCAGGGAGGCTTAACCTCAGAGGCCCACCGGATTATAACCAATGAGGTAAGAGTTCTTAAAAGCTACCACCCCCAGGGCACAGCAAAGCGGCAACAGACCCAGGAGCTCAATCTTTCTGTGAAAGGGGTCTATTAGCCTATCAACAGAACTGTAGCCTGAGGGGCGGGCTTCTCCTTAATAAACAAAAGGCTGACTCTAAATCCTTCCTGAGACCTTGGAGGGCATACATTTTCTTCACACTCTCCTTCTGCCACATTCCAGAGAGCCAGCATCTCTCAGAGGGGAGATCTTCTATGTGCCTCATTTCTATGTCAGGTACCCTGGTTTATGTGAATGCTGCCAGGGGATACCCCTGGATCACTTGGCTTTGGGGAGCAGGGTGGCTTGGGTTTCTGGGTCCCACTGGACGGTAAGGAGCAGAGAAAGAGCTCTTGGCAGGCTACCACCCCCAGGGCACGGGTCACAGGGAGCAGACAGAAACACATCCCTCCCCTTTCCATGAAAGAGGACACCTTGCTAGTCCTGGGGCTTTTGCCTTGGGGGCAGTCCTCAGGTTTGAGCACACATCTAGGAGCCACGAAGCTGGTCTCAGGGAACACAAGCCAAGGAATGCCTTCATTGTGCCCTCCGGCCCCTGCCTTACTACAGTTCACTGGTAGTTCTCAGAAAGGAGCATGCACACTCATCTGGAGCCCTGATTTTTACAACTGCTGCCCAGGGGGACACCTCCAGATTGTCTTGCTCTAGGGCCAGCAGGGTTTATGCTTGCCATCCCACAGGACTGTACACATTTGCATTTAAAAAAAAAAAAAAAAAGCTGCTGCCTGAGGATCTAGTTTCCGATCAGCCCGAATCTAGGTGCTAAGCTCTTCCCCTTTGGGACACTGACTGGCCCGGCACACCTTCAACGACTGTCAGTTATTAAAAATAAAATACACTGCTTGGGCAATCATGACAGTTTGAGGCACAACCAAGAGCTAGGGCAGGGCTGAACAGTAAAGTTCATCTCCTACAGGAGGCCCCTCCTTCAAGACTAGGAGGGTGGCTGTTTCATCTAATGCACAGAAACTAACAGAGTCAAAAAGAAGAAGAAATATGTTACAAATGAAAGAACAAGATAAAACCTCAGAAAAAAAATATTAACAAAACAATATGGAGTTCAAAGGCATGGTCATAAGGATGCTGCCCAAACTCAGGGGAAAAGATGGGTAAGTGAGAAATTCAACAAAGAAAGAAAATATAAGAAAATTCCAAACAGAAGTCACAGAGCTGAAGAATACAATAACTGAACTGAAAAATACACAAGAGGGGTTCAGCAGCAAACAAGATGGAGCCGAGGAGAGCATCAGTGAACTAAAAGGGCAGGGGCGCCTGGGTGGCTCAGTCAGTTAAGCGTCTGCCTTCGGCTCAGGTCATGGTCCCAGGGTCCTGTGATCGAGCCCCGCGTCGGGCTCCCTGCTCTGCGGGAAGCCTGCTTCTCCCTCCCTCACTCCCCCTGCTCGTGTTCCCTCTCTCGCTGTGTCTCTCTCTGTCAAATAAATAAATAAAAAATCTTTAAAAAAATAATAAATACAAAACACAGATTTAAAAAAAAAAGAAAGGGCAGTGGAACTCACCCAGTCAGAGCAGCAAAAATGAAAAAGAATGAAAAAAAGTGAAGCTAGCTTAAGGGACTTATGGGATAGTATCAAGCCAACTAACATTCACATCAGAGGGGTCCCATCAGGAGAAGAGAAAGGAAGAGAAAACTTATTTGAAGAGATAATGGCTGAAAACTTCCTTAGCCTGGGGAAAGTAACCAAATAAGAAGCACCAAAAGAGACCAAGGCACATTATAATTAAAATATCAAAAGTTAAAGACAAGGAGAGACTCTTAAAAGTAGCAAGAGAAAAACAACTTGTTACATCCAAGGGAAACCCCCATAAAACTATTGGCAAATTTTTTCAGCAGAAACTTTTCCTCTAAAATCAGAAATAAGTCAAGGATGCCGACTCCTTGCAAAAGTGAATTTTGCAAAGGCAAAAACAAACAAGTGGGACTCCATTTTTATTCAATGTAGTACTGGAAGTCTTAGCCAGAGCTATTAGGCAAGAGAAATAAAAGATATCCAAATTGGGAAGAAAGAAGTAAAACTATTACTATTTGCATGAGGACAGGATACTGTATATAGAAAACCCTAAAATACACTCCACCAAAAAATGGTGAGAACTAATAAGTCAATTCAGGAAAGCTGAAGGATACAAAATTAACATACAGAAATCTGTTGTATTCCTATAAACTAATAATAAACTATCAGAAAGAGAAATTAGGGCAGCAATTCCACATACAATTGCATCAAAAGATTAAAATACCTAGGAACAAATTTGACCGAGGAGGTAAAAGTCTTGTACAGTGATAACTATAAGGCACTGATGAAAGAATTTGAAGAAGAGACAAACAAATGCAAAGATATCCCATGCTCATTGATTGAAAGACTATATATTGTTAAAATGCCCATACTATCCAAAGTGATTCAATGCAATGCCTCTCAAAATTCCAGTGGCATTTTTCATGAAATAGAACAAAGAATGCTAAATTTTGCAAGGAACCACAAAAGACCCTGAGTAGCCAAAGCAATCTTGTGAAATCAGGAGGTATCATGTTCCCTGATTTCAAACTATATACTACGAAGCTATAGTATTGAAAGCAGGATTGTACTGGCATAAAAACAGACCCGCAGATCAACAGAACAGAAGAGAGTCAGGAAATAAACCCACACATATGTAGTCAATTAACTGATGACAAGAAACCAAGAATATACAAGGGGAAAGGACAGTCTCTTCCATAAATTGTGTTGGGAAAACAACATATACCACATACACAAGAATGAAACTGGACCACTCCCTTACACCATACACAAAAATTAACTCAACATGTATTAAAGACTTGAACGTAAGATCTGAAAACCAGAAGCTCTTTAGAGAAAAAACAGTGGTAAGATCCTTGATATAAGTCTTGGCAATAATTTTTTGGATTTGACACCAAAAATAAAGGCCACAAAAGCAAAAACAAAGAAGTGGGACTATATCAAACTAAAAGGCTTCTGCACAGCAAAGGAAACCATCAACAAAATGAAAAGGCCACCTACTGAATGAGACAAAATACATGTAAATCATATATCTGATAAGGGGTTAATATCTAAAATATATAAAACTCACACAACTCAACACCAAAAAATAATCTGATTACAAATGAGCAGAGGACCTGAATAGACATTTTTCAAAAAAGACATACAGATGGCCAACAGACACCTGAAAAGGTGTTCAACGTCACTCATCATCAGGGAAATGCAAATCAAAATCATAATGGATATCATCTCACACATTTTAGTATGGCTATTTAAAAAATATATATATATATAAGAAAAAACAAGCATTGGCAAGGGTATGGAGAAAAGAGAACCCTTGTGCACTGTTGGTGGGAATGTAAATTAGTTCAGCCACTGCAGAAAACAGTATGGAGTTTCCTCAAAAAATTAAAATAGAACTACCAAACGGTCCGGCAATTCCACTTACAGGTATTTACCTGAAGAAAATGAAAACACTAACTCAAAAAGATCTATGCAATCCTATGTTCACTGCGGCATTACCTATAATAGCTAAGATACGGTAATAACTTAAGTGTCTATTGATAGATGACTGGATAAAGAAAATGTGCTCTCTCTCTCTCTCTCTCTCTCTCTCTCACACACACACACACACACACACACACACAATGGAGTATTATTCAGCCATAAAAAAAGAAACTTGCCACTTGTAACATGGATGGACCTTGAGGGCATTATGCTAAGTGAAATAAGTCAGACAGAGACAGACAATTACTATATGATCTCACTTAAATGTAGAATCTAAAAACAAACAAACAAATGAATAAGCTCATAAACACAGAGAATAGACTGGCAGTTGCCAGAGGTGGTGGTGGTGGGGGGGCATGAAATGGGCGAAGGGGTCAGAAGGTACAAACTTTCAGTTATAAAATAAATAAGTCCTGGGAAGGTAATGTATAACATGGTGACAACAGTTAATAACACTGTATTGCATATTTGAAACTTGCTGTGAGAGTAAATCCTAAATTTTCTCCTAAGAAACTGTACCTATACACAGTGACAGATGGTAACTAAGTTGACATAGTACAGTGATCATTTTGCAATATATACAGATATCAAATTATTGTTGTATGTCTAAAACTAATATAATGTTTTGTCGAGATATCTCAATAAAAAATTGTTTTGCACATAGTGAGAGGTTAATAGATTCTTCTAGCTCTGTATAAATTTAGGAATCTCACCTATTTTAGGAACCAGGAAATGCTCACTCTCCACTGAAAAGGCATTTAAGTTCCATATGTTATATAGAAACCATTTTATCAGCTTTCTAGAGAATTCACAGGCTTGCTATGTCATCAGATAATTTTATTATTTAATCAAGAGAATTCATATATCGATATCTTGCGAGACATGCGTGAGAATATGAAGGCAGCAGTGGAAGCCAGTGAAGACAAGGAAACAGGAATGTGAACGGACTGAAACAGATTTAAACTTCCAGTTTTATTTGATTTAAAGAAAAATTCTCAGAATGATCAAGTGTGGCTTTTCCATTTTGAAATGCTGAGATAAGGCATTATCTTCTTCCCCACCCAGGGAGCGAATACAGAAAGTGAGATCCTTCGACTAGAGAGGAAAGAAAGGGCAGGAGGAAGTGAGGGTCATGTCCCTCTCACCCCCAACCTCTGCAGCACCTCCCCTGCATCAGCCTCACGTGGCCATGCATGGTCATGCGCTCAGTCAGTCATTCCTTAAACACCTGCAGCGATGCAGGCCCTGGGGGACCATCTGTTATTTTTACTTCTTCCCCCCACAAGATTCCGTTCAGTCTAATGAAACAAACTAGATGCAGCCCTCCTGTTTGCTCCTTGTCAGGTGGCACTTCAAACACAGTGACTGACGGATTCAGAATAATACTGGCCATGGAGACAGAAAACAGAAAGATGGCCCACAGTCCCCTAGGAAATCGCAAAGTTTCACGTGTTGAAAATAAAATTTTATAAACTCTTTTAAAAATCTGCAGGTTAAGTCTAGAAGTTTAGCCTAAGGAAAATATAAAACAAATTGATGTTAAAAAAAAAAAAAGATACTTTCTTCATGGTTATTGGAATTCTACCTGGAATATACATTATGATTTTATATGTATGTGTGTGTATGTGCCTTCACACACGTATGTGTTCTAACATGAAGTTTTACTATTCTCTTTTACATGAAGTTTCTATGAAACTCCTTCCTTAGTTTTACTGGAACACAATAAAGAGTAATTTAGTGCTCTGTCCTTTCTCTTTCCCGTCTTCTTTCTTTTTCCTCCCTCTTTTCTTTACTATTTACTGAGTGCTTAATATATATACGAGGCCCTAGAGATACAATAGTCAACAATATCCTGATCTGCCAAACAGTAAAGCAAATTCAGTCCATACCAATTCCCATCTCAACCTGATATTTAATTGTCATCACTGGCTAAGAATCTATATGAAAGGTTAATAGCAAATGTGAAACATGGCAGGAAAGTAGTCATATTGTATTTTTCCATGGAATTCAAAGCTAACCACTTGACTATTTTTTTTTCTTCAAACAGCAGAAATATTTAAATGTTTACCTGAATATACTCTGTGAGAGTGTTAAAGACTTGCTTTGCTACTTGAATTGCTTTAGAGAAATTCCGTTGTCCTTGTTCATCAATAACATCTTTCCCGGAGTAATACCAATAGAAATCACTAATGGATTCCTGGAAAAGAGGGATGATACGGTTAAGACAGACTCTAAAGCTACCACTAACCTGTCCTCCTCAGACAGAAATAACAGCTGGAGAGAAGAAGCAGAAAACTTAGCTTTTTTTTTTTAAAGATTTTTTATTTATTTATTAGAGAGAGAGAATGAGAGAGAGCACGAGAGGGAAGAGGGTCAGAGGGAGAAGCAGACTCCCCGCTGAGCAGGGAGCCCGATGCGGGACTCGATCCCGGGACTCCAGCATCATGACCTGAGCCGAAGGCAGTCGCTTAACCAACTGAGCCACCCAGGCGCCCCAAAACTTAGCTTTTTTAAAAATGACTTTCTGTCTCTGATGACCTTAAACTTCACAGACGTAAGGATTCACAAGATTAATGCATATTTATCCATTGAGCAAAGTTAAATGTTTACTACGTAAGCACAAAAATTAGACAAATCATGGATGTTTTCTGGGTTACAGACATCAGGCCTTTTTCTCCAACAAAGCCCGTAACGTTTCCTCATGAGAACTCCGAAACGTTCCTTGTTTCTATAAATGTCCCTCAAGGGTGACTGGGTGGCTCAGTCGTTAAGCGTCTGCCTTCGGCTCAGGTCATGATCCCAGGGTCCTGGGATCGAGTCCCGCATCGGGCTCCCTGCTCCGCGGGAAGCCTGCTTCTCCCTCTCCCACTCCCCCTGCTTGTGTTCCTGCTCTCACTATGTCTCTCTCTGTCAAATAAATAAAATAAAATCTTTAAAAAATATATATATAAATGTCCCTCAAGAAACTGATTAGACTACTTAAAAACACTGACAACAACCATAAACAAACATCTAAACAGGATCAACCTTTTTAAACAGGATGTTTTCAACAATAACTTACACTGGAAGGAACTTTAGTTGGCTAAAGGAATAACACCATGTAGTCCAGCGCACATGCTACATTTGGGTTTTGAGATATGATTTTAAAAACGACAAATGTGTTTTTGGAAATATTTTTTGTAATTTGCTTCAAAAATGGAAGCATTAGGTAAAAAAAATATTGTGCTTTTACATATTCAAAAGATTAAGGGAGAAACTGAAAGTTTGAAGGTGCAGGTTTTAAACTACTGTATCTGGCTGCTCTTATAAAAAAGATGAGGGAAATAAAATTTGTACAGGGCTCCCATTACTTAGGAGCCTACGCCTTCAGATTCAGTTTTATTATTAACATGTGAAAGATTACTACAAAATCAAGGAGATTCTTAAGTGATGGAGTGTTAAGCTGAATTTTAAAATTAATTCAAGTATCGGGACAGCTGAAAAGAACTACCTGTTAAATTTAAGTATATTGTAGGTATTTTGAAAGCCTTTCTTTCTCCCTTTTGAAAATGTTTCAAATACTCTTCCCCCATTTATCTATCAACTGTAGCAGAAGGAGCAGAGCATGTAAATACTTTGCAAAAACAAAATGAATTTAAAATGCAATCAGGCTAAAAACTATGGGGGAAAAAATTCCCGCTTACAGAAATAATGAGCAAAGGAGGAGCCAGGATGGAGGCAAAGACAAAAGGAGCAGTTTCACCCTAAGACTTGGTGAAAGGCTATGATCAAAGACAAAGTATCTCAAAAAATTCTGTCTAGTCATCCATCAAAGCACATTACAACACGACAGTTTAATAACTCTGTCCCCTTATTTCAACTAACTAATCCCTTCCATTTCTTCCTAACAGAAGGCAACATACCTGGACTCTCAGGAGGTAGTCTACGGTAGAGATGATTATGTTGACAGTTGTATTATTGCCAGTCTGAGTTCTCAGATAATTTTGAAAATCTACATAAGATCAAAAGACATTACAAAAGCTTCCTCAACGGTTTCAAATGAGATATTTGAAGAACTCCAAAAGCAAATGAGGTTTCCAGCAAAATCCTTGGGGCTAAGAGTGGTGCTTTATCCAAGAGGATTGTTTTAAGTGGGCATCCCAACCACATCGAGGTGCTTCACAGAATATCAATATTCAATTTTTGGTCTATGAGGTAGCTAACACCTGTTTCCCGATTCCTAGCTCTAGAGCTCTGGGCATGTGAATCGCTGGAAGGGGCTCCATCCCTTAGGGTATAGTAATTAAATTATGTATTCAAGAATCATTTGTTCCTGAGTACTGTGCTCAGTGCTGGGGAAACAAAGATAAAATTAAGATACAATTCCTGCCTGCACAGGTGCACAAGCCCGGGAGAGAGCTATTTATATTAACCACAAAGGAAAATACATTGTGCCAAGTAATACAATGAAGTAGATTCCCCAGTTGAAGAGAAGTGGTATAAAAGAAATAAAGCTCTCTATTTCTCTGTAGGTATCTGTCTCATGTATACCTTTTTTCCACCTGTCTTCTCTAACAGAAGAACAACTGATGGGAATTAAGGGAAGTGGCTAGCTAGCAAAGGACTTTGAAAGTAGGAATGTAATACATAAAATGTCACACTGCATATACCAAACATATCGAAGAAGGCCAAGATTGTTTGTTGACTCAGGGATGAAGTGTAATTAGAACTAGCAGGCCCCCGTCATTACTGGTTTCAAAATTCTGATTCCTTGGTACCATCACATAGTCTGGGGTCTCACGCACCTGAGTTGTGTCCCTCACAAAGCAGTTGTAGGAAGCGGAAGAGGTCGCAAGTGAACTCGTCATCCTGGAGAACCTTTTCTCCTGTAGAAAGTCCAGAGAAATCAGACATGATCAACGACCCTGGCCTGGTCCTCCCTTTCTATCCCACCTCCATAAAACTTGCATGTTGATCTAGCATTGTTCTGAACCAAAAACAGTCACAAATCATAGCCACTTTTCTATCTGAAGCTCATACAATCATGCGCTTGGCAGATAGATGCACTTTTTTCTTTGTCAGAAAAGAACATTCGAATCTTAAAACTCAAGTTTCTCTCTGTTAAAAGTAGCAGCATGGGTTTGGCAACATTTTAGAAACAACCTGAAGATTTAAACTTTTCTTTTTTTTTTCTTTCCTTTTCTTTTTTTGGGTAATGTATGTCTAGGAATGATCTCTCCATCTCTTGAAAACACCCAAGTTAAGTCTGCTTTGTTCCCGGAGTATGACCAAATGATTCAAAATGCAAAGGCATTCAGTGCATATAGAAAAGAGGACCAAGAGTTTCTTTTATTTAAAGAATAATTAAAACAATCTTGTAGAAATTGTAAATGACTAGAAAATGTTCCTTAATTCATTTCAATTCACAGTCTCATTAACTTGCCTATGGATTTAAAAAAAGTAAAGGCTTCAGAAATCTGATATAGCGACTTCATTGGTTGGAGCATTACTTCCAGAGGAGAGAGGACTGGTGAACAGACCTAATTATAAATATTAAACCAAAAGAAAGACTTTGGTGGCTCATGCTCTGTGAGTAAATCTAAGCAGGAAAGATGAAAAGAAGGCTATCTTAGAGCTACAGAAGCCACTCAGCACCATTTAAAAAAAACTGTATTTGTGGGGCAAGCATGACACCTCAGAAAAAGGTTCAGATATTTTACCTACATTTCAATCAAAATGTATCTTGATCACAAGTCACTCTGAAAGCAAAAACACAAAGAAAGAAACAAACAGAAAAACAGCACCACACAAATGAAAGTTGATTTTAAAAGCATAGAGTGTCAGTGGAAAAATTTTCAACGTTATGAGTGTACGTTCTGGCATCTAAATTTGTTGTTTAGAAATCAAAATGACACAAAAATGTTGTTCAGCAAGTGGATGAATGTACTTATGTCTTTAAAAAAAATGATAATAACTTTCCAGACTAGAGGAAATACTTTGGGCCAAGAAAGAAAACTATGCAATGACCATGTGTTTACTTTAAATAAATTATGAATGATTATAAGGACAGAGAGCTGATGGACTTACCAGTCTGCAGTCTGTGACTTTCAAAGTGAGAGGCTTCATATAATGGGAGGGTTAGGAAGCAAAACCATTTTGAAAACTAATATAAACATTAAAAAAAGTACATAAAATCACTGTACTGGTTTCCCTGCAAGATATGATATTTGGTGATCAAACTAAAATCACCATGCACACAGATTAGTCATGTGGCCAGTTCAAGTTTAAGTGCACATTGCTGTGAATCTCAGTCCATGGCTGATAAGCCCATTCCTCAGTGTCTACATTCATGGCGGGGTATAGAAAAGAAAGGGAGAACAGTCTAGGCTAATAAACTAAACTCTTCACTGATGATACTTACTATCTTTCCACGAACTATTTGAATCAGAAGAGTCTTTAACATGATCTTTAAATCAAAATATTATGAGCTAGTTACACAGACTTATTGACTCTCTCCTTGTGAGCCCATCTAAAATGTTTTTTTTTTTTCCCCTAGAAAATTGCATCAATAGGCCATGTACTTTCAATGTTCATATACTCAATGTGGAATAAGTAACCTTTGATAGAAAGTATTCAGAAAGGTTAACAATGAAAAAAAATATCATAGAGTCTACCTGTGTTCCTAAAAATGCTCTGCACAACGCACACTGATTTATAACATAAGGCTGTATTTATTGTCCGCATGCACAGTATTTTCATGACTATATGCCAAAACACATACAAGTAACTTTACTCACATAAGAACACGCAACACACAGCAGAACAACAGGGAGAGGAGAGTGGGGGAGGGGGGCGGCCAACCCTTTATTTACCATCAGGTGATAAGAGGTATAAACTGGGGTGCTATTGCTTAACGGACACATTACTATCTGATTAAAATGCTGCCATTCCCCATGCTGCATGTAAGTGGTACAGTAACAGAGATGGATGATGGCTTTATGTCTGCAGAAGGTACAGGATCAACAGTCTATTTTGTGATGTATGCAAAAGAAATTGCATTGTAAGATGGAAACCAAGATTAATAACATAACGAAATGGAGTAAAATGTACTTGAAAGTGCTCTGATGTTCTTAAAATATTATTTGTAATAGCTGTGTGATGGCCAAATGTGAATATGATAGAGGGCATTCCTTTGGTTTCATTTTTAATTATAAGGGGCTTATGATTGCTAATACTGTGATAAAGGGAGAGTTATTTCAATACTGTTGCTGACGATGAGATGGCCTTTTTGTGCCTCGGTGTTCTCATCTGTAAAATGAGAACATGTGCACTGTCTACCTCACTAGTTCTTCATAATTTGTGAGACCATTTTTAGAAATTGTGGAAAGGTTACAATTATTAGTAGAAGTGGCAGTAACACCAAATAAAGATGGGAACAACATGCCTAGGTGATGAATACGGTTATTTGAACATATTTATTAAATGTGTTTATTATTTCTAAAAAGCCAATTTTAATGGAGCGAAATACTCTCAAAAACATAAATTTTCACTTGGAAATAATATTAGTAGACTTTCTTTTTTGTTCAAGCTATCAGTAAAATTAATTCCTATTTTAAAAACCTAATCCCTTTTTAGTTTTTACTTGAGAGAGTGAGCGGGAGAGAAAGCAAGTAAGGGGAGGGCCACAGGCAGAGAATCTTCGAGCAGAATCCCCACTGAGTGTGGAGCCCAGTGTGGGGCTCGATCTCACGATCCATGAGATCATGACCTGAGATGAAACCAAGAGCTAGATGCTCAAGTGACTGAGCCACCCAAGCACCCCTTAAAAATCTATCATTTTAAAGGTCACTGTTCTACTCACTATTGGTTTATCTAATTAATAGAAAAGTACACAAGGGTTTGCTTAAGTGTTTATTGGTTACCTAAAACATCAATGGTCATAGTTCAACACTGTGGCCTTGAGGGGCTTGGTTTAATTGTTATTAATTGCTAAAAGTTATCAATCATTGCTAAAAAAATGAATGCGATGAGTGAAAAGACTACCTAGTAGATATATAAAAACAACTGAATTAGGATAAATAAACCAGAAGACTAAGATCCTCTTTGTTGTAAGGTCTTTTCATGGCAACATCTCCAGCAATGGAAAGCTAAAAGGGTGAGAAGCATGGAATGGAAGACTGGTTGCATCAAAGAACTCCCTACAAAAGCTTGTTAAGTGGAACTCAACTGTTTTCCCCACCATGGCAAAACTGAAAGATTAAGATAAAAATATTTTTAAATAGTGAAAAGTCAGGTATTTGATTCCATGTGGGTGATTTTAATGTTACCGCTTAAATGGTTTAACTGGCTGCTTAAATTATACTACCACTCAACCAACAAAGGATACAATTTTTTAAATGGATTCACGATTAACATTTAGTGACTACAGTGCGCTAGGCATTGTGCTAGATATATTTTCTCATCATGTCATTTCAGATTTGCAATAATCCTATGAATCGGGTGACATGAATTCCATCTTGTGGTTCAGTAAACAACTGAGAAATTAAGTAACTTGACTAAGGTCCTATAGCTATTAACTAGTAAAGGGTTTGAGTCCAGTAAATTTCAATAAACATTAAGTGTCACCTGTACGCTAGGCACCTTGTGAGGTCCTGAGCATATAAAGACTAACAAACACAAACCTGAGCCTGAAGTTTATAGTCTAATGGAAAAGATAGGTAATGAACAGGTCATTTCAATATCATAAGGTCTTTCTGAGTCCAGTATTCTATAGTTTCTAAACTTCCTAAAGCTCACATCAGTAATCGATAAGCTCTTTGGCTAACAATCATTGACTACATGTACCATATGTTAGTTAAATTGTGAACTCCTACTTGTTTTTAATCAATTTTACAACCTAAGGAAACCCATCTTCCAGATATGTGGCCTTGGGAAAGTCAATTCACCTTTCTGAGCCTCTGTTTCATCATTTTGATGTGCGAATTAACAATCTCCAGAACTCCTTACTTTACAGGGTTGCTGGGAGAATAAAATTGGTTTGAGCAAGTATAATTGCTTTGAAATATGCAAAGCACAATAGGAATAAAAGTGACATTTCAACAACATGAAGTCATAGGTTCAGAAGACCTAGGTTTCTAAAATATAGACTTTCAGTGGGTTGTGGATGTAATAAATAATCTACATATTCCATGAACTCAACTTGACACCAGTGAATAAAATGTATTCCTCTTTCAGATCCCAAGACAGCAAAAATGACCACTATGTGAAATAAATTAGGTATGTCCCTTGGATAACAGAATTGAAGTACATGTTAGCTATGGAAGAAGACATCCCTTTGCTTTCAAATGTGATTTGCAGATTATTTCTCTTATAACCTCTTCTTAATGCCTTTCAGCTTGCATTACTCTAACTGGAATCCTTACTGTTCATTCATCCATTCCATCCACCAACATCCTAACTGATCTCCCTACCCTCAGACTGTGATATCCATCTTATGCACTCTTGCCTACAACACTCGTAGGCAATTTAATTATAACACTCTCCCAATAAACAGATAGATTCTTTTAACAGGAATTACGAAAAATATACTCTCAAAAATTCCCTCAATCTATCACTAAACATAATAACCTCAAAGCTCCACAACTTCCATGAAGGAAATCATGCTGCTCACTATCTTTGGAAGACTGAGGGTCTGTTTAGCATGCTAGCATTACTGAGGAATGAGTAATCTGTGCACTTTAATGTTGCTGGTTTGAACAATGGATGCTAGGAACTTACTGTGAGGTGGACACTACTGATGTGTTACTTACCTAATGGCTCTTCGTGGCCTCAGAAAGGAAGCATGGAATTCCTTGGCACGGCACAAAAGGCTTTCACAGGGTCCCACAAACTATCTTTCCCTTCTAGTCTATTTCTCTCCAACCATATTAGGTCAGTGATGTTCTTTGTCGTGCTTTGTACCTTCAGCATTGCATATGCAGTTCCCTTCCATTGAAATGTCTTCCTTTGCCTTCCTTCTTTACCAGGTAAACACCTACTTCAGGCCATCTGTTACTTCTTCTGTGATCCTTACCCCATGAGCCTGGCAGCCAAGTACTTCAACTCAGTTTACTCATACACACACAGATCATGGGTTTCGAAGTTATTTGTTTACAAGTCTGTCTATACGACGCTGAGCCCATAAAGAACTCTAATGCCTAGGACAGCGTCTAGCACACAATAGCCACTCAAATTTCGGTCAGCGCTTTACTGTTTAAAAATTGTGCAGGGATGTTAGAAAAATCTATTTAGTGTCATGAATTAACACCACAGGCTTTCCTTGAAAAGAAACTTGACCCAAAAGAAGGGCAGAGCAGTGTAGTCAGAACTCAGGGGGTAAGCAGAACTACACTTGTGTCGGACTTTGCAAACCTGGGGTGGGAGATAGCCAATAAATAATTAAAGTACTAAGTAACTTCACTACTAACAAAAAATTAGGACATCCAATATTGAGAGACTGTGTTAATTATTGTTTTGATTAATTAACAATTCTTTTGCTGCAACTGCATACAAACTTGATGAGGTCACTATAAACACACCGAGTAAGAACCTCAATTCAGCGCATTATCAGATACAGATGGAAACTTAGAAAGGTTAATTGGTAGTTAATGTTTTAATATAGAATTTTTAAAAATCAAACAATTTCTGAGGGATGAGATCAGCTTCAAGATTTCATCTTGCTGATAAAGTCTAGGACCACTGCAAAAGGATCAAAAAATAAAATATCTTCCACTACATTCCAAGAAGTTTGATAGAAGAAAAATTGCACTTTCAAGCTCATAATGACTTCTTAATGAGGTTTAATGGTTCCGAGACAAAAAAAAAAAAAAATCCAAGGAGGGAATGAAATTTTAAATACTCATATAGGTTTTTGGTTTTGAACTTCATTATATGTTAAAGGAAAACACATATGACTAAAAAATATACAGAGAGGACAACACCGAGCACATCACAAATCTACTAAACACACCTGCCAAGGAAAACTGGTTTTTGTTTTGTTTTGTTTTTAAACAAGTGGGTGGTCCTGGCTTTTGTAGAAATGGGGGAAATTTAGGAAGAAGGGATAGTAATACCGGCAAACTTACATGATGGTAACAGCAGTGGAAAAAGGAGTGTTAAATGATTAGTCTGAAATCCTTACGTACAAACCTTAAAAAGGCATGTATTTCCCAATGGTATCTCAAAACAAGATTAGGAGTATCACGTGTAATCATACAAAGTTCCAAAGTGATTTTACAACTTCAACATTAAGTGCAAAAGTTAGCAATAGATTAGTGTCTTTGAAGGGAGGAATGAGCAATAAGTAAAGAAGCAAAAAATACTACCTAACCCAATACGGTGAGTATAAAATAAGCCCCGGGAAGATATTAAAAGATGGAGGAAGGGACGGGCTTATGCAATTGTTAACAGTGGGGGGGGGCAGAAGGCCTGCATTTCAGTCTTGACCCTGCCATTACACTGTGTGATAGTGGATAAGCCGTGTAACCTTTCCACCCCTCAGTCTCTTTACCTATAAAATGGGGACAATATCTTACTGGTGGTTGTAGGTATCAAAAAGGTATATTTAAATTAAACACTTGGCATGGCTATATAATTTACAGTCATTCTTATCATCATCAGGAAGAGATTTAGCCTAATAGAGACAGCTGCTTAGGCTGGAGAAAAGTTAGATCATCAGATTATTTGCTCAGGGCTGAGTTTATACTGTTTGGGCCTCAGGCTCTGAAGCTACAACAGCACTAACAGATTGAGATTTTTCAACCTTCTCTACGTATTCTGGGAGGGATGATCGATTTTCCTTCTTCTATGAGGGTACAAACTTTTCTTAACTTCTGTAGACCCTTAAACAAAAGAATGGGCATGTCACAGAAATTTTGAAAATATGCCAAAAAACACAGTTGCTCTAGGTATTCTTAATTTGGGAAGTATATTATTCGTAGAGCGACTGAATTACCATTGTGTGTGCTAATTGGCCTCTTGATAAAGGCAAGACTGAATATTCAGAGAGCACAATTTGTTATTACATTAGTTTGCAACTGTTTCTACCCGACTTCGAATTCAGTCTCAAGAATGAAAACCAGTTTTTATGTTAAGAAGGTTTTTAATGTGTGATGTTTTCAAAGGACTAGAGTAAAACTCTGTAGATCTCTCAACATTTGGAAGGAAACTGTCAGAGCTCCCTGGCCGCAAGGAAACTCAGCCAGTCCCCGTCTCCCCAACCCCCAACCGGATCACCACTGATTTTCCCGTGCACCCATTGGTGCAGCCATAAAGCCACAGTATGTCCAAGACAGAAATGCCACAGGGAGACTACTGCACACATCTATGATTCATTCATTTACACAACAGTTGCAAACACTGGGTCCACCAGAATTTTTTCAAAACGAAAGAAACGGAACAAAACAAATCCAAAAACGTGAACTGAAATGCTTCTCGCCCCTCCATGGCTAATATGTTAATAACTGCACATCCTCATGGAAAGAAATAAAAAGGAAAGCTTGGTATATGAATTTCAAAATAAAAGGATGCATAATGATGGAAATGAAATGACCTATTTTTTAAACAGTCTATAAAAGGAAGAAATGCACACACAAAAAAACTGTTACTGTCAAGACTACACAAAGCTAAGGACAAATGAAGGAGCAAATAAAGAAAAGGCAGATCATTTGTAATAATTACCACGCTCATGTGTGATGACTGAGGAAGGGAGGAAAGTACATTTACAGTCGACAGAAAAAGAAATGGGGAAAAAAAGAAGTTGAGATGTTGTTTTTGCCTTGCTGTTTGTAAGGAAGTAAAATAGAAAAAGTGTTAATCAGTTTGGGCAATTATCTGTGTGTGTTGAAAAAGAATAAACAAATCAAATCAATCTCACAGTGAGAGATGGGACTAATTCTCGCATAGAATGGTCATTCTCATCAAGCGATTTCTGAGCTGGGACTCACGAATATTACTCCAATCCGTATCTGGCTGACAAAGGACAGTAGACCCAGTAAAGTAAGCCTGCCGGGGGCCACTGGTCCTGTGTGAGCCGATATGAACACTGATGAAGAATGATTAATGGGCCTGTGTTCATGCCTCTGGAACATTAAGTAATAACTGTAGGGAAAAATGAAATTGATTTCTAATTCCAAGACAGGGAAGTCAGACTTTGGACAGAGAATTCATTCATTTTCAGGCACTTTACAGCTAAAGGAAAATGCCCAGGGCTTCCTGGAGACCCCAGAGGCAGGCAGGTAATAGGCCCTGCGATTTGTAAGGACTCTGAATTCTCTAGATGGGGCCCTCAGGCTGGGTGTTAGAATGGTTGACACAACCCTTAATAATGAAGAGATTTAGCTGGATATTCATTTCGGGGAAAATTTAAGTTTAGATTGCTGCTGGCAATTTTTCTTCAAGTTAGCTAACACAATTAGGTAACTGTAGGACTGACAGTTGATGATTGAACCTATACATTCAAATGTCAAGTAGAAAACAAAAGCACACAGGAGCTGTATAGTAGTAGAAGCATTAGAATATACATAAGTGATAATTTTTAGAAAGCGGTAAGAAATATGCGGCTAATTCTTTTCACCTATTGTGAGAACAAAAATATATGGAAATAATTAGAGAGATTAGTTATTTCTAAAATATTTCAGAAAGGTAAGCAGACTACAAATGGCAGATGGGATAAAATTTATTTTTTTGCAACAAGATTAGTTTTATCAAAGATCTGATGCTCCAAAACTAATATATTGATAAGATGACCACTCCAAACAAGACCAAGCAAACAAAAACAGATGAACACACAGGGCCTCACTGAAGCTAAATTAATTGAAAAAAGTCAATGCAAAAGAATAAAAGCAAATCAAGACAAAAAAATATTGAAGATTTTTTTCTTAATAAATACTGAAATGAAAGTGCAGCAAGTTATTTCTGCTTTAAATGTCCTGTGTGCTAAATTTTCTAGTTTATACGCACATCTATTTACAGAGAAAAACAAACTCTAAGATTATGTGAGTCATTCTATTTGTGCACGTGTATATTAAGTGATCAGGATTATTTAAACATTAAAAATGACTCCTTAATTATTTTCATCAAATTTGGACTTGCAAAGACATATGGATGTATGAGATATCTGTTCTAAAAGGGAGGAGACAGTCGAAATAATGGTTAAAGGAAGGATCGCAAAGCATCACTATTCTAAGGAGACAGAAGAATCTGAGAGTTGGGCCGTTTGCCAAAGTAGCCACAAGAAGTCAAACATTCTCTAATTTGGTTCATCCATGTGCTTTATAATTTTACAGATAATTCATTATCTAATAAGGGATCTTGATCTACCACCCAACCAGGGGAAAGGTGACTTACAGTAGGTCTGGAACAAAAAAGAGTTAATGGCCAACAGGGAAGGTTGAGTTTTGGGTGTGATCTGAGGGAGTGTGCAATTATGAACTTTTAAATGAATCACATAAGCATTTGGCCACTACTTAAAAATAACCTTGTATCTCTTTGTATTGAAAAGGTAATTGGTAACTGACTCATTTCAGGAAAGGGGGGGGGCAGTTGATCCTTTTAACTTAAGTGATCAATACCTGATCCTTCCTCGGTCACCATTCCAAGTCCTTCAGCTTTGTTTTGTCGCTCAAATGCATTTAGGTCGAGGACACTACAATAACAGGGAGAAAGACGCTTAGAGGACGAAGAGAAAATCTTCTTTCTTCAGGAGAGTGAGTGTCTACAAAGCGTGTATCACAAAACGCAAACCAAATATTAACATACACTGAAGACATGCCCCAGTTCAATGTCTACCAAACATACTTTCCTAGTAGCAGCCCAGTTTCTCCCCAGGGTCTGCACTGAAATGATCCATGTGAAAGGCAAACATAAGGCATTAACGGGTTTCAACTTTGGGAGTACATTACAAAGTTAGCAGACATGCTGAAATATAATTATAATAATCATGTTTTTCCAGCTGGATAACTTATTACATTAAGTATCTGTCAGATTCCTTTGTCAAATGCTGTCTGAATGATTTTAAGTATTGTAAAAAATAGAAACTGATTATCATAAATTAGTTGGTGAAGGATCATTTATTTAGGGAAAATGAGAAATGGTCTACAAGCTCCCAAATAAAACTCATCAGAATTTTCCTTTTCCTCTTTTAAAATTCATACACTGCTCACTTTCAAGTATGCAGAACACACATTAATTCCCCAAGGTCCCTATTTCATCAGAGGGAAGACTATTACAAGACATCATTAACAATGAGTACGTTAATAATTAAGATATTACTAACAGCTAACAATAAGACAGAAAATAAGACACCCTCTATTGTCCCACTTTAATGTGTACTTAATCATTAAAAAATATTCTCTGTATCATTAGTGTCAGCAATGCAAAACAAAAACTTTGAAAGATACAATCCACTGAGTAGACCAAAACAAGGGAGGTATGTGCTTACCTGCATGACTGCATCAGACCAGCCAGGCTCTGAAAGAAGCCCACATCTTTTTTCTCCTTGAGGTAGTCAAGCATTTTCTATAGTAAATATATAAACCACAGGGCCACTGAACACAAATCTCATTTTTTGTTAAATAAGAAACAACTAAAATATGCTTTCTATGCTGGAATAAAGATGAAAAAACACTCAGTGCATACAAATATGACCGTAACTTTACCATGAAACAGTGATGAGCATGTCAAGGCAGGATGGTTGTATATTTCAATGTCAATAAAAGTGGCTCTGAACAAAGGAGGTGCTTTACATAAACATCATAAGCACCATGAATATCGGGGGAAAAATAATACTCTTAACTCTCTTCTAGTCACTCTTTAAGTATTTGAAGACTCAGATTTTTTAGTTCAAGCCTACTGGGAAGAAGGTCCACCAAGATGCTAGTCATAGATTTCCATACAAAAGTGGGGTCCTTAAATGAGGGTAGTGTTGACTACCATATGCTAATGTTATAGACAGAAATTTAGTTTCCATTATCATGATCTCTAAACCCAAGGAATGGTAGGAATCATTTGACTATTAAATTTTTCTTCTCTGTTGTCAGAATGATGTCCAGATTCTGTGGTCAATATTTTGATTAAACACAAAAGTAAAAAATGCGAGAACAATGCATGGCTCTACCTTCTTAGCTTATTAATTTATATTACAATGAAACAGCTGCTTTGAATGTGGAACAAATGTGTTGGAAGTTTCAAACAAGAAGTACCCACAAGATGATAGAGTGATAGAACGCACACCAAAGGTCTGAAGAAAATAAAGATACTGCTCTTCTCTGAATCTTGAATAGAGGTGAGTAATTCCTATTATCAGTGCCGTCTCAATAGGGTTGAGCTAAAAGGGTCAACATTTTGGTAGTAATCTGGTTTCCAGAAATTTGAGTGAAAGGTAAGTTACTAAAGATGTAAAGGCTGTGTGTGTGTGTGTGTGTGTGTGTGTATTACATATATACACCTCACATGTATATACACGTACACACAAATAAGTACACACCGAGATACACACAAACACCTGGCCATTTTGGGGGGAGTGTGATAAGTTACTGGTCTAATAAAACATGAAGCACTGATTAATCACTGGAAGTTTAAAACACAAGGAATATGGCTGAGAGTTAAAGAGAGGTGGTAGAATATGTATCTGAAGGTGTACAGAAAAAGGAAAAGCCTGTGTAGACAAATACGTGTATTACAGGATCTCTCATGGCTCCTTTCAGCTCCAAGGATTTCTGAATCTATGTGCTATATAATTAAGGACTTTTGAAGTAAAACATAAAGGGAAATTATTTTGTGCTAAATATTATAGAGGTAGATTTCTTCAGTTTTCCTTTTTTTTTTTATTTAAGTCATGTAGTCATTTGCTATGGAAATCAAAAAAGGACATCTGTAAAGTGGATGGGGAAAAAAGACATCATTATTTTCACTAAGTTCTAATGGAAACTTAGCATTCCTTTCAACTATTAATATAAGCAACAGACTCTGATATCATCACCAATAGAAATTTCAGAGATCTTCGTATCACAGTCATTGTTGAAGTGATTTAAAAATATTTAGACTAATCATTTCTTCTCAATAATTAGATCAAGTACTAGATCTTTTATTTAATGAGTTCATAAAGGAACACAAACTACTTTATCAAAAACCTGTTTATAATATTTGAATAATCACATTTCACGAGGTGTGGTTTCTTGTGTAAACCTGTGCAATTTCACTTTGCAATTTAAAAACATGACACCAGAGGAGTCCAGATGCTTCACTAAACTGTCAGAGGCATTAAAAAGAAAAAGTTAGGCACCCTGGGTTAAATTAGACTGATACTCCTCCAATCCGAAAATGTCACAATTGTATTTGCAGAAAAAGAGGCACGCAATTTGAGAAAAATGTAAAGACGAGTTTTTCAGCTACTCTGGGTTGCTAACTTAACCTAGTCCAAATCTTCACCAACCCAAAGGCAACCTTCAAATTTTCTCTGCTTTTCTTAGAATCAAAGGTCTTCTGGGAACATATTCAGGGCTTTGTCCCACTGTCGTGTTTCTGGGGCTCACAGCAACCTGAAGTCAAATATCCTAAGGTTTTCATTAGCCTTCCCTTCCTACCCCGCCCTTCCTGGTAGGGGAGCCCTTTCCCTGCCTCGCCAAAACTTACCCAAGAAACAATGGTTATTAGTTCCATGTTCGTAAACTGCTCTTTCTCATTACAGAAGCCGATACAGAAAAATATGAGAGAGATGGTATAACACTATAAAACATGTTGCCAAACTAGGCGCGTGAGGTAAGAATATTTACTTTTCTCCACTATTAAAACAAACGATTTCGTGCCGATTTATTCACATGAAATGCAAATTTCACATGATGACACCATCTGATAGGACTTCAGACTTCTCAAGAGTGTTTTAGTGCCCCACATGGCAGGGTGTGACCTAGATGTTTGAATCATGGGAGGAAATGGCCATCAAATAAATGCACTTTTTTTTTTTTTTTTTTTTTTTACAACTAATAGTTCTTCTAGGATGACTAGAACAGTTCAATGGGATGACAATACGGTCCATCTGTTTGAAGAGCACTTTCTGGGGTTGGCTTATAGGCATTACCTGCTGTACTGTGGAGTTGCCACCATTTAAGATAGCAATTCCAAGTTTCAAAGTTGCAGCTACCATTGGTCCAGTATCACCTGAAAAAACATAAAAAATAGCATAATGTACACTTTTAAAATTATCACTCCCCTACAAATCTGCATAACGATGGACAGACTGACTTATGTGCCAAAAACATTTCAAGAATAATAATGCATATTTTGCCATCAATGTTTTTACTAAATTCTGTCTAAGGTATCCAGGAATTGAAAATATATGGGGACGTTAAAAAAAAAAGGTGGGGGCTCCTGGGTGGCTCAGTTGGTTAAGCATCCAACTCTTGATTTCAGCTTAGATTGTGATTTCAGGGTCATGAGATGGGGCTCCATGCTCGGTGGAGAGTCTGCTTCAGATTCTTTCTCTCCCTCTCCCTCTGCCCCTCCCTCTTGCTTGCATGCACATTCTCTAATAAAATCTTTAAAAATTAAAAAAAAAGAAACAATTAATTTTGAAATACTGACACCTAAAACTATAAAGATTCAAAACTAATCATGAATATTAAAATAATACTTGAAATGAATAGGGGCCACTTAAGATTTCAAGGAAAATTACTCTCCCCTCTTCTCTCAGTATTATGTTTGAACAATGTTTATCATTTATCATTTCAACTTTTATCTTACTATCTTTATAGTATTGCTTTATTAGGATGACTGGTCACAATTTTAAGTCATTCAAACAATAATGACAAAATTTTAAGTTTATTTTTTTTTTTAGTAATCTCTATAGCCAACATGGGGCTGAGATCAAGAGTTACATGCTCTTCTGACTAAGCTAGCCGGGTGCCCAATAATGACAAAATTTTAAATCCAACCAGTTGTCTATCATTGAGTATATTTTATTTTTATGTTATTCACCTCTACTTACCTGAGAAATGGAATATAGAAAAAAAAAACAGAAATAGAAACAATAATAGAGATAGAAATATCTTAGAAATCTGGGAAAGGGGTGCTTAATAACAGAATGCATAACTGTTATTTCTCCACTCCATTACAAAGTATAGTAAAAATGTTTCTACAAAGAAGATATTACTAATGTAAGAAAAATTATCTTGGCTGGCACTGAAAAATACAATAGTATTTTAATTGTTAAGAAGGGCTCACTTTAAAAGTCTAAACTTTTACATCAAGGGTCAGCAAACTACGGACTAAAGGGTCAAGTCCAGCCTGTCATATGTTTTTGTAAATTTATTGTAACTCAGCCACACGGTTTGTTTACATATTGTCTCTAGCTGCTTCCCTGTTACTATGGCAGAGTTCGAGTCCAGCAAAGCCAAAAACGTTTCATTATCTCGCCTCTCCCAGAAAACGTCTGCCCATCCCTGATTGATATGGTTTGTTAGGCTTGTGTCACGAGAGAATTTCCAAAACTTAATGAACAGAAATAAACATTTTAGTAAGACTGAAAAAAACCCAGTGTTGGACTGGGTTAATGAGAGCCTGCATTTCTGAAGTCACCTGACCTCGTGATGAACAAGAAATTCAGGGACCGACCAAATCAGTAGAATTGAAATAAGGGTGCTCCTAGGGAATGAAGAAGTCTGAGGAGAGCAGCGAGCCTCACCTTTGCTGGCACTGATGGTCTGCAGCACCATCTCTGCTGCCCCGCGGTCATGGAGCCTGGCTTGTTGGTAGAGAAGCTTTTGCTTTTCCATTTCTTTTTCCTGAACACAAATCCCAACCATTTATGTTGTGGCTATCATTAAGCATAGCAGCTTTCTATAAACCGTATTTTTAGTCATCTCTTCATGTATGGGCTCTATGACAACATTATGGACCATTTCAACACCAACAATGTTATTCAACAGATGTTAACAATATTCGACTCTCGGTTTTGCCCCTTCATATTTTTCTTGATATGCTTTTGGTACTGGCTCATCAGGATGGATTTTTCTCAATTGTAATTGTTTGATCAGTCCAAAGCCTGTATCACAGTTTTGAAGTACTATACTTCGTCACTGAAACTTGCACTTTCTGAATTATACATTTGTGCATCAGTTTGTTACGTTTTCAATCATCTCCCATGCCATGGCCGTAACTTGATACTGCTCAGCAAATGGCTCGAGTTGCAAGTTATCACTGAATGACAGAAAAACATTCACTGAGACATGTTGGCGTTTAAGCAAAATTGAAAAGTTGATATGAATAAAAAGGTAGGCTTCCACTAAGTAGCGGACTTATGATACACATCTCCCCAGTCACCCCCCAAGAATAAAAGAAGCAATGTGCCTTTATATTTTGTATTCTCTGGTGGTAACAACGATACTGCATGGTGCTGCTAGTGCAAATGGCTGGGGTTTGTTCTTTTCCACTTAAACTACCACTGAAAACATAAAGAAGAAAATAAAAATAAAATATAAAGGCACAGCAAGTTCAAGACTGGTAGGATCATTCACTTGAGCTATCCAGTTCGCTGGAGAATTGAGACGGAACTAAGCAGTATAAGTTGCAAAATGAAAGTTGCATAGAGCCCTAGGACAGCGAGTCCATCAAATGGCGTGGTAGAGAAGCTTAGTCAATGGGACATGAAACAGTCAATTAGTATCATGTCCATAACACAACGGCCAAAACATATATGACCTAAGAGCAGAAAGAGCTGCAGCAGAAGTAGCCAGAGTGACAGTTTTGCTGCCATAAACTTTCCATCCAAAGTACAGAAAATAGGCAAAGGAAGATGGAAGAGGTTTAAAAAATGAAGGCTTGCTAGTTACAGAATATGAAAAAGAAAGTAAACTAAAAGGAGGAGGGGGGGGAAAGAAATGGGCTCAAACAAATGAAAAAAGAAACCTTCAAATCAAAAGCAACCGACACAGACATTTATGCTGTTACCAGAGAGTTCTCGCCGAGGCTGGCAAATTTGTTTCTTAAATCTTTGATAATATCGTGCTGCGAAAACAAAATTGATCAGGTTTTGTTTTTTTTTTTCACACTATAGTTAGAGCTCCTGTGGTTAAAGTTTTATTTTTTTCTTAAATTATGTGATAGGTCTAAATGGAAGCAGAGAAAAGGAAAAAGAAAAAAAAAAAAAAAGAGGCAGCTTTGCTTTATATGTAGCCATGCTAACATCTAAAATGTTTGCCTTCATGTTTAAACCTCTTCCTGCAGAGTCAAGAACAAAATGAAAACAAAACCACACAGACACACAAAACCATATTGTCATTACAACACAGTTTCAGAAAAACTGAAAGAAGACCCTTTCGCCTGCTCTTCAGGTGTGGCTTAAAATTGGTCAGCAACATTTGATCCCTCCTTTTAGACCCAACAATCTTTCACTTTCCTCCTGTTGCCAGAGCTATGTAAGAACTTTGCACTTCTGCTTCCCAGGGTAACCAATGCCTTTCGTGGAAGACGTTTTCAGGAAGACAGTGATAAGCAATTACTGGCTAAGGAACCGCCCTATCGCTTTCATCAACTAAAGAGGCGAGGTAATTAGAAAGACTGATTCTTCTAGTGACCCAATAGAACATAAGAAGATAGTCATCAGGAAACCCAAAGAAGAGACAAGATGGCAGCATGCCGTATATTCTTGAGGAAAACAAACCAACCACAAAACCCTTTGCTGTTTGTGCTCCAAAAGTAGGTGGACCACCTCAAAGATCTGCTAGAACCACTTCCACAGTACATTCTAGACCCCCCTATCCTCTTCAGTAATGGAAATCATGCCTGACGGATCAATGACAGGAGGATCAAGAGACAGACAGGATATCAAATTGCCTTCTTTAAAAAAATAAACTCCCTGGGCAGAGATCACCCTCATCTTTCTCACAATGCACCTAAAAATCAGTAATAATAAATACTTCTGGGGAGACGATGAGATTCATATGAAAAAAAAAAAAAAACAAGCTAAAAAAGATACACTGAGCTAGAAGCAGGAAACCCATACTTCCTAAAGAGGGATCAGGTCAACCTCTCAGTTGAGTTTCTTCTTTGTCATACTGAGTTGGAAGCTTTCTCTTCAGAAGATATTTAATATTATTTCTTTCCGGTGCTGTGTCCTTTGAGAAGTGCTTCTGGGCATGTAATTCAATCTCACCATTGGAGATTTTATCACAGCGTAATAAAATAAAACCTTGAAAGCTTAACCAGAAAGTTTTCAGACGATAAAATGATGGATTGTGTGGAAAGAAAGAAAATTCTTTAATTTCAAATTTACTGCAGATTAGCTTTTCTAAGAAAACTGTAGATATTTTTAAAGTATTTTGCTTGGGGAAATAGCACCTTGAAAGGACCTTTTTAAAGCAGCTTTTTAAAGTTAGGGTTCCTGCCCCATCCCAGATTCCGCCTAAACTGCCAAAGGGTCTTAAATAAACATTATACCTCTACTTGAAGTTCAGTCTTTCAATGATTCTAAGGTTACAAAAAAGGTTGGGGTGGGGGGAGGAGCTCCACAATTTCAATTTTCTCTCAGGCAAAAAGTTCTGATCACCAAGAGCAACTAGGAATTATCAGCTGTTTTCCTAAAAAGACCGTTAGGAGTCTTTTCAAGGTCAGTGGTGGTAATAAATCAGACCTATGATTAAATTGCAGACATTGAATGGGAAGTATTCTACATCATGATTGCTTTTAGTATGACTGAAGTTGGTAATAAAGGTGCTAACAGTCTTTCATTTTTTTCCCAGGGTGCCTTGCTTTTAGCAATTGATGTGGGGGGGGGTGCGGGGGAGGGAGTAGAAGGCCTGAAGAAAAAAAATCCATTCAGTTCTTCAAAAATTTGTCTTATATGAGAAAAATACTGAAATTAAAAAAAAAAAAAATTACAACTGCCCCTTGCTCCTTGATGGAGAAAATAGTTTATCTCTATGATGGAGATAAACGATATTTTAAAGGAGAGCAGCCTTTTGACAGCAAAACTTGTACCCTGTTTCTGATGGGCCCTCCTCAGTGATGTGGGCATTTTGGGCGGTTTGTGCATCACAGCTCAGTCTGTGCCTAACACCGCATGAGCCCAGTGGGCTTGCTTTTTTTCCTTTGAGTTTCCAAGCCTTCAGCAACTGCTGAAAAGGTTTTCACAATGTTTTTCTCTTCAGCTGCACGTGGAAGCTACCTGTAAGTGAACAGAAATCTCCAGCAGCCGAATTCTTTTTAAAAATCTTTCCCATAATTTTGCAATAAGTCAACATTAAATATTCTTCTGATTTGGTATCTTAAATGTAGTCATAACCTACAAGGTGATGTTGAATCTCAACATGATAAGAAAAAAAAGATGGAAATACAGGAGATTCAATTGGATAACTATGAGGACAAAAGCGAACGGCAGTGAAATGGTGGTAATAATTTGGTTTACGACACAAACAGGCCAACTCACACTAAGGGAAAACAAAAATATAGATAAGAGTTGTATTGTCCATTTCATTAATTTTGTTCGGTATTCTAGTTTCTGATACTGTAGGTTGGCCACATACATAAAGAATTGACTTGCAGTGCTAGGAAAACACTTAAGATTCTAACTTTGTTTAAAAATGGATGGTCCCTCAAATTTATCAATTTAAAATTTTTTTTTAAAAAATTAAATGAATGTATATGGAGTTTCCTACAAGTAAGTTGCCATGAGGACAGGGTCTCCAGAGGTTTTGTTTGCTTGTTTTAACCACAAGTGTACATATACTATATATCCAGTAAAGTTCCCTGCACATAACAGGTGTTCAAGAAAATGTGATGAATGAATAACGGAACTAAATAATGTGGTATCATGTAGCATCTATAATCTGAAGTGACAAATGTTATCTTTTCATTTGAAAAGCTACAAAGCTAGTAAAATGAGAAACGTCTAGTTTGCTTTTGGTACATGGTCAAAGAGGTCGAGAATTATACACATGCGAACAATAATTCTCAAACTGTGGTTTTTTTAGGTCAATTAATTTACTGTCTGTACCTTTATTACCCATTGTCTTTGTTGCTGAATACTGAAGAGTATAATAATCTTCCAGAGTTCTATTTTTCAATAGGATGGGCATAATTTCTAATGCTCTCTCTTTAACAACAACAACAACAACAAAAAAAACCAAAACACAAAAAAACAAAAAGAAAGAAAGAAATGTTTTTACCCAAAGCAAACTTTGTTTAAATGCCAAAGTTTTACTAATAGATAATCAGAGAGGACAAAAATTCTAAAGCAGAAAAATGTAGTCCAGTTAATATGTTGGAGGCTTTAAAGTTTAGATGTGCTGTGTAGTGTGACTATGCCTTACTTCTTTATCATTTATACTTCCACGCTTGTTAAAATATTGTTTCCCTTGGATTCAGCATATTTAGTCTAATTATCACTACACTAAAACAATAAAATCTAGCTGCGCTGAAATAATTTTCAATTTCAGAGTCCTGTTGACAAAATTTATACTACATCACAAAAAGGTTCACAAACAAACTATAAAGTAGGAGGGGAAAAATGAGCCACTATAAAATCAGAAGGTATCAAATTAGCAAGGTTAGACTGAGTTATCATTAGAGGGAATGGGGTTTGTTCTGAGCACAAAATTGATTTAGCACAGGCTTCATTTACCTATTTGTTTGTTGAAGCCTTAAAAGCACCGAATACTGCCTTGAATACAGAAAGAAAATGCTGTGTGGTTCTACTAACATAGCCTGACAAAACAAAGAAGAAGAACAATAAGGTGATCGATGACCTCGACTAATACGAAGGATCACGAAGGTGCCAGAATGTTGGGATAATTTGCGGGAAAAAGAGAAGTTAGAATAAATTTTACCATAGAGCGGATCGTGACAAGTCATCATTTGGATTTTGAGTTCTCTCAGTTCTAGCTGTTTTAGTGTTTATAATTCTAAGTTTTCACACATGGTTACTGGTCCTACCCCAGATCAACCCTTGAGAAACAGCTGCGTGAACCCTGTAAGGACCCGATGCAGTCTCTAATTCCCTGCCAGATGTTACCTATTCAGCTGAGAGATGGATTTTTCTGGAGACTGTCTTAAGGAAACATAGTCCTTTCATTCTTCTAGATTCCTGGTACTTATCCTGTGCTCAGCCAGCCTCAGATGTCACCTGGACATCTGGACTTTATTGTATAAATTCTCAAATTATTACCTCTATTGAATTGCTGCAGATTATATGACATGTTGTCCTCCCTCACAGAGATTCTCGGGAATTTTTGTTTCTCCCAAACAAGAAGACTGTGTTTATTTCACTGATACAGTAAACTGTGAAATTTCTGTGACTTGATGCTCACTCCTAGAAATTCTGCTTGGGATCGGTAGTGCTAACAAACTCCTGTTAATTAGCAAGAGTCTAAAGCATTGGTTTCTGGACTAACCTCATCCTTGGAAGGCTCCACTTGGTGTCCCTGAACCCCTCTCAGGCCTCTATACTTCTTCCTTCTATATCTACCTGTGTCATGTATAATTGTGTGATACTTTAAACACCGAACTAGGAAAAGGTAGAGATACATATATATGTACAGAAGCTAGGCTAGTGTCTATAAAGCATTTTTATTGTGACATTACTAGTCTAAATAACATCAAGTTTATTTTCTTTTTCACTCCTCCACAAAAGACTGGAAGAAGAAAAAATATCAAAAATTTGCATGCTTCTATTAATATTCATGCATTTAGGAGCAATATGAAATTGCCCTGAAAAATGAAAAGAACTTACTCATGAACAGCAAATCAGACACTTTTAAAGGTGAGTATGACCCCTGAAAACGTCTAGTTTAAAGCTTTTAGTTCAAAGCAGAAAAAGCTGAGGCACAGAGTAATTTAAATGTGACCCGCTCAAGGTCACCTGGTGAGCACCTGCACGAGACCCCAGGTCTCCCGTCCTGTGTAGTTCTGTGTTCACCATCCTGTGAAAGTTCTTCTAAGGGCTTCCCTGGCTTGATTTTAGTAGGAAGGTAAAATTGATTAAAAGTCATAATAACAGGGGCACCTGGGTGGCTCAGATGGTTAAGCATCTGCCTTCGACTCAGGTCATGATCCCAGGGTCCTGGGATCGAGCCCCGCATCAGGCTCCCTGCTCAGTGCAGAGCCTGCTTCTCCCTCTCCCTCTGCCATTCCCCCCGACTTGCTCTCTCTGGCTCTATCTCTCTGTCAAATAAATAAATAAAATCTTTTTTTTTTTTTTAAAAAAAGGCATAAAACAGTAAATACCTAGAGAGCTTGTTATATGACAGCCAATGTTCTGAGTGTATTATATGTATTAACTAATTTAATCCTTACCACAATCCCATGAAATAGATACTATAATTAGCCCCATTTTATAGATAGGAAAATTGAGGCTTGAGATCACATAGGTAGGTGGTGGAGTTGGGATTCAAAGGCAGGTAGTTTGTTCAAATATCTATGCTCTGAATGATTCTGCTATATCCCATCTGCTGTACATAATGCAGTCAGGCATTATGGGATTAATTATTATCAACTGGGATTATTTTTAAATAAGAGCACACTATGTCAAACTATTGTATGCATCAAAAATGCACAACTATATGTTTAAGTATTATGTTCTATACAGTTTGCTATTTGGGTTCACATACTCGATATGCTTGAATTACCATACACAATATAGAGAGGACTGTGCTTTCTGGGAATTTTCCTCATGCCAGAACCAGTACTTCATCGCACCCTTATACCCCTTTTCTCTCCAAGACTTGGCAACTTGCCTTGCTTCTCAGACAGAGTGTGGTTATAAAAGCTGGCTCCTACCACTTCTAGCACCCACTAAGGAGGTTCCATATACAGAGAGACTGCAGTGCCTGAACACTCGGTAGGCTGGACCCAAGCTGGCTTTGGCTTTCCCGGGCGGGGGTGCATGGAAAATCTGCTTAACATCAGGAAGTGTGAAGAAACTAAGTCCCTATGACCAGTAAAAGACAGGAGGTGGGACAGAACCAGTGCTCATCCTTCTTTCCCAGGAGGCACTGTTCCAAGATGCATACATACGGTTTTTCTAGGGCCATCTGATACTATGTTGAATAGGCACGGTCAGCTCAAGAACCCACTACCTTGTATTTGCGCTGCCTCCTTCCTTAGATAATATGCTCTCTTTTTCTCCTCACTCTTACTCCCCTGGGATTATATCAACCCCCCCCCCCCATAAAGTGTTAGCACAGAATCTCTCTGCTCTGTTTTCTAAGAAACCTGGGCTAAGACATGAGGGTATTAACTTAAGGATGATAATTTCGGTATATAACAATGCAGTTAGCAGGTTGCAGCAAGAGGGATGAGAACAGTGGCCATCAAAATTCCTTCCCCCTCCCCTCTATGATTCAATAGTACAACAAGCAACTCAACACTTTGGTCCCTAGTTTGGATACCACAGTGCTTCTGTAGTAGAAACTAAGTAACTCTTAAGTTTACCTGATAAAAGGAATCAAGGTTTCAATGTTCTATATCCATAGCTGCATCTTTGATTTTTTTATATATATGAGGGTCGTCTTCGGTAAGATTCAGGGAGCCCTTCTTATTTAAATTGCTTTGTTCCGATGAACAGAACTAAATAAACCCATTCAAAGATCAAATTATATAGCTATTAGAGAGGGTACATCTTACAGCCAATTTATTCTTGCAGGATTGCCAAGGAATGGAATTCTATTCAAAATTAGACCACTGGAGGGGCCAGACAAAGGTGATTTTGTCATTAGGTAGAGCTATATAACATCAGACCTTAAGACATCGGGGCCTAAATTGATTCTTCCACACTTAGTGGTGTATCTTTTGGAATACGAGCTGGGTATTGGTCTGAATACTTCAGCAGGTATGATGTCATTTTGGTTATGACTGAGGCCCATCTGGGAGAGAATGTAAGTGAGTCTCTTAAGTCTTTTATTACAGAATGTCAACTCTGCCATAGGCGTATTTAGTATTTAAGACACAAGTTATTCTCTAATCAACAGTACAGAATAATAGGACCTCAGGGCCTCAGAAGAGAATTCATCTGTGAATTAGAAATTGGGCATTTGCCAAAGGATGATGCAACTTGCCTAATATTTGAGAAAGATGGTCTAGAAGGCAAGTCAATGCTCCATCCCTCTGGCTTATTTAAGCTCCACCGTCATTAATTTCAGTCTTTATTAAGTAATAAATCTATATTATAGTACCTTAATAGTCCACAGAAATGCTTCCGTTGAATTAGCATTTAATTCCACACACTCAGATTTTAGAGAATGGCATTAGGGAAGAAGCAACCGTCTGGGGAACGTTTGTATGTATTTTGCACACAAGTTTAAAGTTTAAAGTTTAAAAATGGGGTTTGTTCTGGTACCAAATCTCTTTGTGAATCTAGATGAGAAAAATCCATGGTGCTCAGACTTGCTTTGACTTGCAACATTATTAATTTGTTGTTATTATTATTATTTGCTTTGGCTTATAAAAATTCACAGCTAAACAATGCACTCGGCTGTACTAATGGACATTTTGAGTCACTGCTAAGATATTTCTTCCCTTTCAGTTATTCCTCGCCTTTTCATAAGATTTAACAGTCCTTTTTGTAGTTTTAGTATTGAAGTAGTCCCAAATCTAAAAAGGTTATATATACTTAACTAAATAAGCAATAAAGTTTTTAAATAAACAGTTGTAGAGAATATTTACATATATCATTTCGATGGAGCAGGGAATTAGAATTATCAAGTTAAATCTCTTTGCAAGTTTTAACAGAATCCTACCAGTAAAACATAGATGTGATGGAATAAGAAAAGAGCTGGCAAATATTTTAAGCATTTTAGTCCCCATTTCCCGTGTTTCATGTTTCTTAAGCTTTGTTTCTTTCCTCATGGAAATTATAATGCCCCTTTTTAAAAATGCCTACTTCCTTCTTCGTATTTTCATTGAATACTTACAGATAAAGAATTTAACTGGAAAGTACAGCAACTATTAATAATCAGTCAGTTATGGGAATAAAATTCAATTATCACACACTATGTTATTCCCAAATTTATTTAACATAATTTAAGAGTTCTTGAAACTGCCAGATAACCTCTCAGATTTATTATAACTTAGATGAAAATTCTATGAGACTATCTCTAAATGATATTAAACAACCAGAAACTTCAACTAAAAAGTCTGGTATGTTACTAAATTTATAAAGAGAAAGTAATAATCCAGTTGTCTGGTCAAATTTTCAGTAGTTTTGTTGGTATCACAGAGTCAACCTCAGACAAGAGTGTCTTCATAGGCTAGCGAGCACCTGCACACCTCTGTTTCTCAACTTGGCCGAGTTTCTATTGCTTACTCACAGAGGACATATTTTGTGAAAAGTAGCATGCTACACAAATTAGGCATACATAGTAAGTTATAGTCCCAAATCACATGGAAATTCAGTAAAATATCCGGTTAAGAAGTACAAATTCCCCCATCTTGTCTATGGTGTTATGCTTATAAGTAGCAATCATAAGAAATTTTAAAATCCTGTTTCATGGGGACAGTTATATGTGCTGGTTTATAGTCTCTTTCCTGTGACTGAATGCCAGGCTTCACCACTGTGGGAATGTCTTGCCCATCATCCTAAACCCAGGGCAGGTAGCCTGTTCTCTCAGGTCAGGCTCCGCATCCTCACCTGGTTTCTTGTCTTCACTCTGACCTGAATCCTATATGCTAAAAGCAGATTCCACTAACCATTCCTAGACTTCTTTTCTGAATTGGGAACTTCTCCAATGTCACCAAATTTGACCCTATTTACCAAACTGGATTTGCTTTTAGATTCCCCTGCAACTGCATTCCTCTTTCAGGGGAAGATGGTTTTCTTAACCAGCAATGCCTTCTGATTCTGAGCTTCCTTATCTACACTTATCCCACAGATATCCACACTCTTGGGGCATGAAGTTTGGTGCCAGGACATTAAATCTCTGGCTACCGTTAGGAGGTCGCTTCATGCTTTCCACCCTCAATCATCCACAAGAATTCTATTTGAGATAATTAGTGATAAAAGCATAAATATCAACTTAGTATCACACTCATTATTGCCTACTATTTAAGCCCAGAATATATTATTGTCTATTATAAATCATTAACTATTATATCCATCCAACTAGAGCTACATCTGATAGCTGTATGAATTCAAATTTTTAAATTTACAAGGATCATAGTGTAATGATAATACATTCCTCCAAATATAAGAGTTAAAATATTATCATTTGTTTCTTCTAAATAGATTCTTCACGACATTCTAAATTCATTTTAACAGCAATTTTTTTTTTTTTTAAACTAAAGCCATGATGGATATTTTTTCCCCCTGGGATGTTCTGTCTGATCAATTTTCCTATGAATTAGTCTCATGAAAATAAAATGTAAGCCTAATGGGGTTCCTACCAAAGAAAAAATTTTGTGATGCTAGATCAAAATGGTTTTTTTTTTTTTAGCAAATGTTCCAAGCACTTAGCTATTCAAAATATATTAAGAGATAGAAATAATCATTAAGTGCTTCCCTGTAATGAATGCTGAAATCAACATTAACATCATGGAACACCCTCTCCAGTTACTAACTGGAGAGATTACTAGCACAACGGGAAAGTAGACTTCTTTCCAATCTCACCAGTGATGCCATTTATCATGTCTTTTTTTGAGTAACAAGACCTGTATTAAATAAGCATCAAGAGGGGATGAGGCCAGAATGCGGTCCTGAAAGGTCCCGAGCTAAAAGTTAATCAGCTAAAGGGCTAGCCCCTTTTTACCTGAGCACAGCATGCAGCCAAGAGTTCACATGTAGGATAAAATTTCAAATTATGAGTCATTTAAACTCCAAGAAGAATAAACCTATGTCAAGGAAGGGGTACTGAAGAGACCAATTGCATGGGAGCTACAAACTTGTAAAAAGATCGCCAAGACCTTTTATTACAAAAGAATCCAAGATGTTGGGTCTAACAAAGGTAAATGTCACAAGAAACCAAAACTCAGACCCGGACAAATACACACATATATATAGTTTTACCTTGCTGCGTTGGGATCCTGTGACCTTAAGGAAGGATGTGGACAAGAAGCAAAATAGCAATAAACAATTGCTCGGAAGACAGCTGGTAGACCATAAATGGTGTGCACTTCAGAAAACACAGTATTATTTGCTGCTCAGAGCTCATTCTAATTTACCTCAGTTTCTTATCAATAAAGACGGATTTGAGAATAGGACACACATACATTAGAAAAGATTATAGTGTCACATAGGAAATTAATCTGATGGCATTTTTTCTCAGCAACAGTCATGGGTTGTTCTCAGATTAGCTTTTGTACTTTCTACACACTGATTTCAATGTTGCAGAGATGCTATATCAAATTGTTCCTGGAAGAGGCCCTACTCTATGTCCACCCCTCAACCTGTTCCTTTCAGTAGGACCACTGTCACAAGGACTGACTGCTGGTTACTAATATATTTCCAGACTTCTAGCTCAAAATCCAGATACATAATAGAAAAAAAAAATAATAATGTAATCTATTTCTTTCCACTTCATTTCTTTTTGAACATTCTAAAAAAAAAAAAGAAAAAAGAAAAAAAAAGGAGAAAAGTGGTAGTTAGCAACAACTCTTTTCTTCATAGAAAGCAAAAGTAAAATCTAAACAAATGGGGCCAAATAATATTTACTTTCCTTCTGGCTAATTAGCATTGAGCAGTATTTCTAATTTTCTGGATATTTAAGAGCTGAGAACATCTGAGAAAGTAACCGTAAAATAGAACACAGTCCCAGGAATATATGCACTCCTACCTCATGCAAGCAAAGGGCATTGTGTGCCACCATCTACATATGTACAGGGAATGAGTGACCTATTTGAAGTCAAAAGAGGCCAGATCTTTAAGACTTCTTCAATTCAGAAGAAAATAGCCAACCAAGGGTTTAATTAAAACCTCGATGTCATGTTGCTCTTCAATAAATGTTTTCCTCATATGTCCATTGGAAATTTCAGATCATGACATTCACTGAGATGAGAACAGTTTGAAGCACTCTCTGAGAGTTCTCAGGGACACTCATTCTGAACATATGGGTTTTATGGGATTATTTCATTATTCTATGTTCCTTGGTCTTAACTTTAGCAAATGTTAGGACTCAGATTTGTCCATCCAGCTTCTGACATGCAGTTCCTTGACACAATAAGCTGCAATAAGCCATGAAGCAAGAAACATAAATGTCAGTTATAAGCTATGAAACAATGTTTCAAAATAGAAAAGACAAATCTAGAAAGATCCATCTTACTTCAAAACTCTTCACTTCTTCTTCACCATCATCATCTTCCTCATCATGACAACTCTGGGACATGGAAAACATTAAGAAAAGGTCAGCAGGGTTAGAATATGTTGAGGCAGAAAGTACAAAACAATGCAGCACGAAATACCGAATCATTTGTACTAAGTTGTCATCGACATTGTCGAAACAGATGTATTAGATACAGTAAATGTAGATGGCATTATCAACGAATTCAGGACCTAAAAGAAAATTATGCTGTGCTTTTACAAAATCAAAAATATTAAATTGCCAATTTTAGGCACAGCACAGAGATACAGACGAGATACCTACCATAGTACCTGTACCTCTTATTCATGCATTTATTACCTTGTTCGAACGAAACTGCAAGCCTTAAAGACAAGGATAATTGTTTTCTCTTATTTTATGTTGTCATTAGAACACATGAATATAGATATATGCAATAACTGTGAATTAAAATTAACAGAAAGCATGTCCATTGTTTAAACTGAATCTTGTAATCTTTTATGTTCATTTTTTTACTGTAATTGGTCCAAAGGAGGAAAATGAAATTCTAACTGCTACTAATATTATTATTTTATTGAAAAATAACTGACTAATCCATTATTTTGAGTTATTTTCCCAGAAATGATAAAGGAGTTATGCTAATCCATGCATATATTCTTACCTAATTGCCACAGCTCAAGTTTTTGCTTGCTAAATTTAAGGAAGAGCGGTGTGACTAGGACCAGAGCCTGAGGACACAGAATGCCTGCTTTAAATCCTGATGCTGCCAATCATTAGCTGTTCAGCTTAGGGCAAGTTTCTTTACCTCTCCGGGTCTCCCTTTCCTCATATTTAAGGTAGAAATAAGACAAAGAGGGGCAGGGCTCCCTCCCGAGAGGATTATATGATTTAACATATGCAAATTGTTTGCATAATTGTTTAAGTGTCTGAAAAATAATAAGCATTTAATAAATCTCAACTGCTATTATTATTATGGTCGGGAATAGAAAGTATCATGTTGACCAAAGGAAGCTGGTCACTAACCAATACCCATGGCAGGGAAAAAACCTATAGCTCTTCCAACCCTTCTCAAGATTTCTTCTGGTCCACAAGCACTCAGTGTATCAGTGAAGTGAATGGTAGCAAGTAATTAAATATAAGTGACAAACCAGAAAAACAGTTTCAATTCAGTAATTCCCAGTATTTTGAGTATGGAGATGAAGTGGGGATGGGAGGGAGGGCAGAAAACATGATCCTTCCACCCGCACAATGATCAATTCTAAAATGTCTGTCAAGTTCTTTTGTTCACTCAACAAATACTATCACCCTTTCCAATTAGGAATAAGAAGACTGACAACATGGTTTGCAGAGGAGAAAATAAAGGATTCTGCTATTTGGAAGAGATGTCCCATCGCATGTTTCCCCACAGAAATAAAGATGTTAATTATTTATTCAAGAGTACTGGAAATATTCTGCTATGTGCTATTGTCACCTTGGCTCCCACACCATCGGTTAACTGGGAATTTAAGAAAAAGAACCCATGGGGGCGCCTGGGTGGCTCAGTCGTTAAGCGTCTGCCTTCGGCTCAGGTCATGGTCCCAGGATCCTGGGATCGAGCCCCCGCATGGGGCTCCCTGCTCCACGGGGAGTCTGCTTCTCCCTCTGCCTGTCCCTCCCCCTTCCCCCCCCCCCGACAAATAAATAAAATCTTTAAAAAAAAAGAAAAAGAAAAAGAACCCATGAAAATTTGAGCAAAACACATCTGATAAGCAAATCTGTGGTCCTCTGTAAATACTGTGCATCTAATGTTAAACACAGAGGAATTTTGGCTTATCTGCCCTCTAAGATTATCTCTGATGTTTCCTTCCTCTGCATTAGGAATTAGAAGTAAAGCACAGGCATTTTATCAGGTAACAAGCATGTTTACTATTTAAGCAAATCAGAACACTAATCTGTCTCTTGAGAATGTGAAGTTTAGGGGCGCCTGGGTGACTCAGTCAGTTAAGGGTCTGCCTTTTGCTCAGGTCACAATCCCAGGGTCTTGGGATTGAGTACCATGTCGGGCCCCTTGCTCTGGGAAGAGTCTGCTTCTCCCTCTCCCTCTGCCTGCCACTCCCCCTGCTTGTGCTCTTTCTGTCAAATAAAAAAATAAAATCTTAAAAAAAAAATGTGCAGTTTAAGAAAAAATGCGGTTTTACATTTTCTCAAATTATCTCCTTATAAATTTCATTATCTTTAGAAATATAGAGAAGAAACAAGTTCTGAGATGAAGAATACATTCAGAAAAAATATCATTTTTGGTTACAATGATATGCTTTAATCTATAAAATTCATATGATATGCTTGCTTTTGGAATTCCTTCAAAAATTTAGAGCTCTAGCTGACAAATATTTTTTTACAAATATTTAATTTTTTTAACAAAGATTTATTTTTAAATAAAATAAACTATTTTAAAAATCTTTCTATGAAAATTTAGTCGGATCTGCTTCTAATAAGGTTAAAATTTGTGGTCTTTAGAACCTATTTAGCTTAAATCAATTTGGAGTGGATACCTGACCAAACTCATCAAACCTATAAACTATTTTGAACGTCTACTGATTGGATACATTGAGGATACACTGGGACCAATTTTTTAATGTACTGGAAGAAAAAGGATTTATAGGTATAGGAGATATGTTTTTCACTAGCAAACTGCATCTATGTAGTAGATATGGTAAGTAAAGAGGCAGTTCTGTTAGATGGCTTTAGCTTTCTGCATCAAAATGACAAACTCCAAGCATCGAGGAGTTATACCATATGCCAGAAGGGAAAAAGTGAGTAAAATCCATACACAAAAGGGCAGAAGCATGGAGCAAGAGAATTTAGAAGAAGAAAAAAAAAAGAGAGAGAAAACTAAAATAGAGGATACTTCAGACCATTCAGGGGTCTAGATCAAAATTCAAAATTGGTGATGAGAACCCATAGCCAGTCAATAGGGCACTTCACTTTGCCCGCAACACCTGGGCATTTCTTTCTGCAGAGCAAGTACATTTCACACATGTTTAAGTTGCCTTTCTGACTGTGGCACTCCTCAGAAGATGGAGGAAGCAAACCAGAAACTTTTAGAATGGATTTAAATTTAAAAGCTGATGGGTGAGACCAAAGTGAGAGTAATCTCCTAAGAAAGTGATGCTAGTGTTTGATAATTTTAATAAAACCAACAATGGATAGAACCCTGGGCATAACTTAATGCAGATCCTAAATATTTCAATAAGTTAGTAAGAGAAGGAGGAGGAAAAGATTTTCTCAGCCAGAAAGTCAAAATTGTGGAAATACTGTTGAGTGTTTAACTTATGATGGCATCATTCTAGAGACTTCCACATGGTTATCTTGTTCATGTCGGTAGAAACATCCCAGTTGTGTGAAATGGCTTCAGATTCTTGAGGAGAGCTAACGGGTAATACTGAGGCATTCTGGGAACCGAGTGTGAGGGGCCATGATGATGACAAAAGCAGTGGCAACAGCAACACAAGCCAATGTGGATAAATTTGTAAAGTGGTGGCGTACACGACAGGAAAAAAAAGAGTATTAATCTCAGATTTAAAATAAAGTATGGCTTGAAAAACACAAAGATTTTAAGATGATTTTTTTCAAGATATAGCCAAAGCAAGGAGAATGAGGAATAGTAAGTATAGGGTTTAGAGCAGAGGCTATAACAATAATAATAATAATAGAGAAGTTCAGAGGTACTCATCAGCTGTTTGATTCAGATTTTACCACCAGAGAGAGTGATTTTTATTTTTTATTTGTTTATTTTTTAGAGAGACAGTGTGAGCACGGGGAGGGGCAGAGGTAGAAGGAGAGAGAATCCCACACTGAGCATGGAGCCCGATGCTGGGCCACCGCCCAACATCCCAAGACCATGACCTAGGCCAAAACCAAGATCCAAAAGCTCAAATGACTAAGCCACTCACACACCACAAGAAGTGATTTCTAAATATAGAAATCAGCCAACAGAAATGAAAATTATGACCCCAGTGAAAGACCATCTTATACCCATGTGGTTAACAGAAATTGAGAAACCATATAATATCAAATACTGGAAAGATGTGGCTCACCAGACTCTCTCTTAAACATTGTTGGTAAGAAGGTAATTTGATGCAATAAACCTGGAAAAATCATTTGCCATTTTCTTCTGAAGCTGAACAGTCTTACATCTTACCACGGCTCTTGCCTCTCATACAATAGTAAAAATGAATAAGAATAGGAAGTTTGACCCAGTTACCCCATCTCCCCACCTTCCTCTCCTCCGGGAACTCTCACTTTGTTTCCTATGATTGAGTCTCTTATGCTTTGCCTCCCTCTCTGATTTCGTCTTGTTTTATTTTTTTCCTCTCTTCCCCTATGATCCTCTGTTTTGGAGGGAATGGGATGTAATGAGCACTGGGTATTATATAAAACTGATGAATCACTGACCTCTACCTCTGGAACTATATACATTATATGTTAATTAAAAAATAAATATAAAAAAATAACCCTCATGATGTCTTCCTTCCTTTCTCTGTCTCATTTCCCCAGTGACTTACCAGTATTTCCTGAAATCACTTCCTATATGCGCTATATGCTAATGTTAATATGTTATATGCTAAAGTTTGCCTCCTCCTCCCCCAAAAGTTTATGTTGAAACCTAATCCCCTATGTGATGGTATTTGGAGGTGTGGTCTCTGGGAGGTAACTACACCATGAGGGAGGAACCCCATGAGTGGGATTACTGCCCTTATAAAAGAGACCCCAGAGAGCTTCCTTGGCCCTCTGCTATGTGAGGACACAGCAAGATTTACACTTCCCAGCCTAGGACAGATAAATGTCTCATGTTTATTTAAAAAAAAAAAAAAAAGAAGAAGAAGAAGAAGAGGAATTTTGAACCCTTTCCACATTAGCAAAACCACAGATTCAACACAAAAGGCTATCAACAGAAAACTAAGTGAATAAACTTTGGTGTAGTTGCACAATGGAATATAACGTGATAGTCAAATCCAATGAACTCTACCAATACACACAAGTGTCAATGAACCTTAGAAAACAGTACTGAGTACAACAAGTACCAAGAGATTATACAGAGCATACTGCCCTTTTAAAAGTAAAAAACAACTAAAATTAAAAAAAATATATAACTATATGTATAATTATAATATATTCCCATTTGTATTTTTGTGATATATATGTATTAATAAGTATGTACGATAAGTGAAAATGATATACAAGGAAAGCAAGGGTATCTGAAACATGGGATTAGGGTGATGGTTTCCTTGTATGGGGAGGTGGGGTATGGGTTAATCGGGGGGGACCTTACAATTATATGTAAGTTATTATGAAGGTTTAACTCTTCTCGTGTGTTGTGCATTTTTGGGTACTTGCTACATTATTAGAAGTGACTAAGTCACTAACTTAGTAAAAGTGGGCGTCTATAATGGACCAACGACGAGAGTCTCACACGGAATCCAGAGCTATGATTTAACCCAATTCCGTGCTCCTGGGGTTAAAACAGCAAGACTGAAAATAAAAACCCAATTGAGATGTGAGTGGTGCATTCAAAAAGATCCTGCAATGGTGAAAGACACTAAGGCATACGTGTCTGAAAGTGAGTTCAGGTTCTAAGACTCAAGGCAAAAATAATCATTATGTGAATATAAAATGACTGTTGATAAACTCTGAGGAACCAGGAAGGCCAAGAGAAAGTCTCAGAAGCTGGGATGCTGATTCCCCACCCCCCCTTTTTTTTAAAGAGAGTCTTCTTAGTGCTTCCTCAAATCATTAAAAAAAAAACCAAAAACACCATATATTTATCTTCTCCTGATAAACATATTACTGTATTTCTAATCTTAATCTTGCAGTGGAGAAATAAAATATGAATAGCAAATAAGAATTGTAATTAAGAAAACATGAGATAATTTCAAGGTCTTTATTTGGCCCACTTTAGAAATTCCTTGTGTTTTCATACTTAATTTAGGGACTCTGTGGTCATTGGATTCTTCCCCCCAAAATAGCCACCCAAAGAGCTAATTCTTTAACTTTCAATTTTTGGTGTATATCTGTGAATGAATCTAAAAATACTTTTATTGATTAACTACGTAGTTAAAAATTAACAGCAAAGCCCCCAAAAATACTATTTTCTGCAAAAAATAAATTCTTAGTACTTAAAAAAATAGTTCTCTCTTCAAACTATTCTACACAGGCACATGCACGATTTTCAGTGAACTGTCAGTACAGTGGATCTACATTTGTATTTCATAATGCTGACTAAAACTAATACTCATCTGTTTATTTTTTTATTATTATTATTTTCATCGTGATAAGTGCGCTCTTTAATCCCCTTTGCCTATTTCACCCATCCCCTACCCTCTCCCCTCTGGGAACCAACAGTTTGCTCTCTATAGTTAAGAGTCTTTTTCTAGCATTATACCCTCTAGCTCTCTCTGTTGTTGCAAATGGCAAGATTTCATTCTGTTTTATGGCTGAATAATATTTCATGTATATGTACACCACATCTTCTTCATCCATTCATCAATCGATGGACATGGGCCGTTTCCGGTTTGGCTATTGTAAATAATGCTGCTCTAAACATAAGGGCACATGTATCCCTTTGAATTAGTCTTTTTGTATTTTGGGGGTAAACATCCTGTAGTGCAATTACTGGATTGTAGGGTAGTTCTATTTTTAATTTTTTGAGGAACCTCCAAACTGTTTTCCATAGTGACTGCACCAGCTTCTGGGATACTGATTTTCAAAATGAAGAAAGGCAACCTCCAGAGACTCTTTGCTAAGAAGTTAGATATCAATCATCAAAACTAGCAACTGAGATAAACACAGGGAAAGCACAATTATCAAGTTCGTGGCTAGCATAAACGTAAGGAGCTATTTAACAATGAATGATAGAGCTGAACTTTAAAAATATTTTGGCCTTGGTCTATGGTCTGACTCTAATTAGAGAAACGATGACATATATTAAAAATTATTAAAACCGGGGCCTGAGTGGTTTGGTCGGTTAAGTGTCCGACTCTCGATCTCGACTTGGGTCTTAATCTCAGGATCATGAGTTCAAGCCCTGCACTGGGCTCCATGGTGGGAGAGAAGCCTAGTTCAAACAAAAAAGATAAATAAATAAAGACAAAAACAAAAAGAATTATTAAAATTAAAAATACATCGACTGTCAGTATAGGTAGGAGATGAAACTCCATAGAAATTCATAAATGCCTTGGAATTTTGGTGGACAGGCAAGCTCAAAAGGAGGCAAAAAATTTCAGATTAATGAGTTCCTACAATTTATTGTAAATGTATGGGATCCTAAGCAGTGCAGAGAGGATATTGTCCCAACAGGCACTACACAGGTGAACTCACAACCAGGACACTGTGTTCAATTAATTTCTGGGTGGCACATATTAAAAAACTAGAGTATGTGTGGAGTAGAATGAACTGAGTGATGGAAGACTGACACTCCTGGCATACCTCTGACGGTAAGAGGAGTAAGGTGATTTAATTATCAAGGGGAAAATCTTGAGAGAAGGGGAGCAACACCAAATACTTGACCATGTATCAAAAGAGATAAGCTGCTTTAGGACACAAGGAGACCCAGGGGGAGGCAAATTCTGCTTCAGCAAGGAAGAACTTTAACAATCAGGAATATCTTATCCTCAAACCATGAGGTTCTACCTTTGTAGCCCACCTGCTTGGTGGTTCTTCAAATGCAGAGGACAACAGTCTATGGACTCCTTTACAACCCCCTTATTTGTCAGCTCCCTTCTTCTTCATGCCGTTATTTATCCTAGTTAAGAGTCCATGATCAAGGAGGAAATATCCTTCCCTCTTTTATCTTTTAGCTCAGTGTTTTTTAAACTATGGGTTTCAGCCCATTCACTGGATGCAGAATCTATTTAATGAGTCAGGATCCAAAAGATTTTTTTTTTATTTAAATATAATAGAAAATATCAGACTCTACTGCTCATTGGAAGGGTATAATTTCATGAAAATTTTCTTTCAATGTATCTATTTTTATGTTTCCATAAATATACTGGGTAAATGTGTTTCTTATTGGGGGTTACAGCTTAAAATAAAGTTGGAAAGACACAGCTTTTCCTCATGCTCTGGAACCTGTGCTCTTGCCCTGCTCCCATTCACTCAAGACCTCACACCACAAATTACTCCCTTGGCCTCTCTACTGCTTCCTTCCCACCAGGACAGAAGCATGTTCAAATCCCTCACATAAAAGTAAACCAGTGTCAAGCAAACAAAAATAATCCCCCTTCAACGTCACAATCCCATCTAGGTATTGATCCCTTTATATTGTTTCTCCCCTCTCTCAATCTTCTAGTAAAGAAATGTCTAGGCCACATCTCAAATGTGAATCTCTACTTTCTTCCCTACAACATGGCACTCGCGCCGCCAATGGCCTCTCTCCATAATCTCCTGAAACTGTTCTTACCGTGGTCACATGATGCACATGTACTAAATCCCAGAGAAGTCTCAATCCTCACCTTGTTCATCCATACCCTCAGCAGCATACGGTTCTGTTGAGTACCCACTTAGGCCCACAGCTCCTACATATGCTCACGCTTAAGATTCTCTCCCCACCCCCTTTTTCTGTGGGTTCCTTTTCTTCTAATCATCTTTTATATACCAATGTCCTTAGAGGCGTGGTCATGGGCCTTTCACTCTCATGACGCCTTCTCTGCCTGGGGCAAGACCATCCATTCGAATGGCTTCGATTCCCTTCAAATGTGCATACATCCCAAATCTGTTATTTATTAGCTGTCCCTGAGATGCTGAATGTCAGACAGGAACGCCTCATCACGTATCTGACCTCTCCACAGGGCTGTCTTACGGGCATTTTTAACTCACATGTCCAAAATGCAACTTGCCATCTCTCCCCTTCACTCCAGGCCTGCAATTCTTCTAGTGCTCCCCACCTCAGTAGCTGGTACCACGGTGGACCCAGTTGCCCACGTCAGAGGCCTCAGAGACACGCTGATTCCTCTGTTAAACTCACCCCCTCATTCACCCTCCCCTTGTGAGATATAAATGAAATAGACACTCAGTAAATACGAGCTGTTCCTATTTTTGCGTGGTCCACTCGTCATTAGGCAGTTGAGGACTTCCTTAAACCTTAGCCTAAGCAACCCTCACTACTTTCCTATGCAACCTCTTCCCTATACCCCTAATAGCGCCTCTACCATTAAACTTAGCAGAGCTTTCTGTAATCACCTGCTTACATTTTGTCTTCTCCATCAGACTATACACTCCAGGAAAGGTGTGTACATTTCCTTCTTATTCACCGTGTTACCTCCAATACCTTGACGCCCTGTATTTGTTAAATGAATGAATGAATGTTTGGAAACTTAATGAGCTCCCCATAAAAAAAATGTTAAGTGAGCAAACAATAATTATCTGTAAAGGAAGTCAGAACAGAGACTCATGCAACAAGTGGAAAATTGAGATTAATACCCCTTAGGTTTCTAAGATTTAACAGTATTTTATTTGGACCCAGAAATACATATTCTTTATCCTTTGTCAGACGAAAATGATTTTCCTTTATTAAAATTAAACATTAAAATCAAGATATATCTGCTTACCTTTGCCATAATATCTGCATAAGCCATATATAAAAAATCTTCTTCCAGTTTGCTATGAAAAACAAAAAGAAAACATGAGTTTTTAAGTCGGAGGCTAGTCATATGTAAAACTGCCATCACTGTATAAAATAACCTTTATTCTTCAACCAGTATGCCTTTTTAAAGTGAAATAAACACAAAACTTAGGCAAAGTCATCATTCAAAAATATGGTAGAATCAGACAGCAAAGATCTCAGACCTAAATAGCTGACCCATCTTACCGTCCAGAAGAGGCCTTCAAGACTCACAAAATAAATGGTCTACTGATTTACACACAAATGTAACAGCTTTAATTTTCTTGAAACTACACAAGCTGAAACAAGCAGGTTTAAACGAGGTAGGGGCTTTTGACAGAAGTGATATTTGACATTTGATGGGAGGACTCCCCAAATTATTATGCTACTACACTGTTGAAAAATACAACAGTCCTAGTGATTCTTAAAAATTAAAAAATATGTTTAATATCTTCTTCTTAAGACATATGGAAACCATTAATTCATGAAGAAAGGTTTCCATCAAAAAGTATCTAATATTTGCAAAGTTATTTTAGCAGTTTTAAGGTTCAGCCATCAGAAAAATTCACTTATGAAAATACCTCATTACCTGACAATGCCAGACAGAGGGTTGCTCTATGCTTAGGGATGAGATGATTTTGTTAGTTAGGAAATAATAAGAGAGAGAGAGAGACATCGTGAGAGAAGGATGGATCACATTGGCTAAGAGGGAGAAATGTGCATCATTATGGCATGCATAGAGGTCAAATGAACTTGTCTAGACTCTCAAAAGACTCATGTGGATAGGACTGATCATTAAATTATCTTCCAGCTTTTGCAGGAATGAGAGTGAAGCCTAGGGGAAAGTAGGCTCCCTTTTGCCTGGCAGGGAGGCAGATAAATGTTTTATAACCTCTGAAAGAGTTTCATCCACAGAATCTCTGCAGTGCTCCCTATTATGAGCAAATGCTGAGCCCATTTTGATTACTGGGCATCTGAGGACATAGAGGTTTAACTACACAGAGGTTTGGCCTTTGTAGCTTTGGAGAATTCATATAAATAAGACTGTAGAAGCCACGGAGCCCTTAAAACAGACCTCAAAGAAACTTCCTGTTGAGCTGATGGCTCACCTGCCTCCTAAAGGTTTCCTAAGACCCACTGCACAATGGAGACACAATCTACCCAGGAAATTTGGGTCACCATTGGCCTCCACACATTTTTTCGTACTGGAATTTGCTTTGGGCTCTTTTGTTTTATTTATAAAGGCCATTTGTGATAAAGAAAAAATAATTTCATAAGATTCGGGATCAACTGCATGAGCTAATGACAAAACTGTTACAAAAAATTGGAGCTCACAGACAGACATTAAAGCCTGAACTTGAATGAATGTTGGTCCACAGGCGTATGGCAGACTGCTCCTATCTCGGAACAATTCTCTCTCCTAACAAGAACAAGATGAAATTGCAACATGAACGTGTGAAACACAAGATACTCAGACATGGGGTTTCTTTATCTGTTCTTCCTATGCTCACACGAACCCTCCCAACCATACCATTTCTCTGTTAAAGCTGTTCGACTAAACAGAAGGATGAGCTGATGGAGGGGATCAACTCTCTTCGTGCCTTCCTCTTCTTCTGGAGGGTTGGCTCCAGGTTTCTACAAAAAAGCCAAATTGATAAAATTTCACATTAAATGAAATGCACACACAAAGCCAGGAGTAATATGAGGGTCAGGGACAATGACTAAAAGGAAAGTCATCTTCTTCCTGCTCTGGCGTGTGTGTGTCGTGTGTGTGTGTTTTATATGAAATGTGCATGCAAGCGTGTGTGCTTTTAGGCACTGTGCATGCACACGTGTGTTTTATATACATTGTGCATGCATGTGTGCGTGTTACATTAATCAGTGCAAAACTATGCAGCTTAAAAAAAAAGATATTTAGGGCGCCTGGGTGGCTCAGTGGTTAAGCATCTACCTTGGGCTCAGGTCATGATCCCAGGGTCCTGGGATCGAGCCCCGCATCGGGCTCCCTGCTCTGCAGGAAGTCTGCTTCTCCCTCTCCCACTCCCCCTGCTTGTGTTCCCTCTCTCGCTGTCTCTATCAAATAAATAAATAAAATCTTAAAAAAATAAAAATAAAAAGATATTTAATAATTGGACCAAAAGACATTGAGCAAGGATGGCTCACATCATTTAAAAATTCTGAATGCTATTCTTAGAAGCAGATTCACAACTGGGAGTGTATTTGGTACAGAGATTTCAGCTTTAGGGAGGGCTCAACTTGCAAAGAATTACAACAAAATCCTCAGTCACTCCAAGTATAAACATTTAGTTCACAGAGCAGTGAAAACTGATTATTATCAAACAAAACATTTTCCTTGCCTACACAAACAATGTCAGGTAAAGAATGCTAAATGACTTAATGCTTGAACCACTTACATGTTTGTTTGTTTTTTTTATTTTCAGTTACTTTAAACTTAGAATACTTTTGTACTATTAGAACTTTTAACACGAGGAAATTTATTAAGCATTTTTACTCAATGTAGAATTAATCTTGACTGTTAAATGGTTTAATGACTTTTATATCTTTCTTGCCTTACACAGACTGATTTTTTGATTTTTTTGATTTTTATTTATTATGTTCAGTTAGCCAGCATATAGTATATCATAAGTTTTTGTTGTAGTGTTCAACGATTCATTAGTCATGTATAACACCCAGTGCTCATCACAACATGTGCCCTCCTTAATAGCCATCACCCGGTACCCCATTCCCCACCCCGCCTCTGCTCTGTAACCCTCAGTTTGAGTGAATGAGTGAAACCATACGATAATTGTCTTTCTCTGCTTGACTCATTTCACTTAGCATAATCCCCTCCAGTTCCATCCATGTCGATGCAAACGGTGGGTATTCACCCTTTCTGATGGCTGAGTAATATTCCATTGTATATATGAACCATGTCTTCTTTATCCATTTGTCTGCCGAAGGGCATCTCAGTTCCTTCCACAGTTTGGCTATTGTGGACATCGCTGCTATGGACGCTGGGGTTCATGTGCCCCTTCTATTTACTTTATCTGTATCTTTGGGGTAAATACCTAGTAGTGCAATCGCTGGGTCGTGGGGTAGCTCTATTTTTAACACAGACTGATTTTTTTCTCTACATAAAAGATCTTCTTTTCCTGGATTTATGGCTTAATATTGTAGATAATACATGGGTAAATTTCTGTAAGCTATCTAATATTCTATGGGTTGTTTTGGTTCTAATTCACTTAAAATATATGGGGAAAATCAAGGTCAAGCTTTCATGAATTATATCAGTTTATCCAATATTCCCTGATAACTTGTGAGTTAAAAAAGTAACTTTTAGAGAGGAGGTCATTAACTTGGGAATCATGAAGCCTCCAACTAGTCTGCAAAATTCTACCAGACCATATGCTTATCAATTTTTCTAAGAAGATGGCTTTAATCAGATATTTTAACAGATCCACGACTTAGAAAAGAATAAGACAATGGCTGTCCAGAGTGCTCTGCTCTCAGTACAAGAGCATCCTTACCAGCACAGCATGGTGGAACCAAAAGTCTACTTGCCATCTCCTACATTTACCATGACTTCCTGTTCTTCTTGTATCCAGTCTATCATTCTCTGCCCTGTGTGTTTTTAAAAGCCAGCTACTTTTCATTGGCTTTGTTAACCTTCACTTATGTTTGGTGAATAACTTCGTTATGGTTCAGGTTTTATAGCTCTATACTGGTTCTGAGGTAGTTAAAGGGGCTTTGAGGAAGAATTGAAGAGAATAATGGAATCAACATTTGGTTAATAATAAACTATCATTCAGCTTCACTTCTGAATTGCATGGTGTTGAAGAGAGCTCTTTGAAATAAGGATAAAATTTTCCCTACACCCTGAATGCAATGACAATCAAGAATAAGCTTCCTAGGACGAATACACTACAACGATATTTTCTCTTCAATATGATAAGTGCTCACACCAATGTTATTCCTCCAAACCCAAACCCGCTTTCATCTTATAACCCCATTAAAACATACTGCTAAATCTTCTATCAGTTTATCTTCAAAGTAGTGTTCTTCTGTTTCAATCCAAGACTTTTCATATCCCTGAAGAAAGAGATTGACAGCCCGGTGCCTAAAAGATAAGCACAATTTCAAACAAAGAATTTTTTAAATGCACTGGAAAAGTATTCATTAGTGCTTTATCACTGGACTTTCCATGCACTAAGAAAGATAAAACAGCAAACTTCCTACTCATGATTGCAGAGGCAATACATCGTAGTGAAGAAGGCAAGGCTTCTCCGATCACTGGCTGACTTACATTCACATTCTGGCTCAGCCATTTCTAAGCTTCACAACACACCGGCCAAGTTATTCACTGTACCAACTTTCACTCTTTCCATTGATAAAACTAGGAGAACCCCATCTGCACTTCAGTTTTGCAAGATGTAAAAGGAGACAAGCAATGTAAAGCACATTGGGTAGACAGATGGTCATTAGGTAGTAGCTATTATGACATAAGGTGGCTCTGGATAAACCCTGTACTAAGTGTTCAGAAAGGAATTATTCAGTGTTAAGTGTTAAGATTCGGTACAAGCCCTGAGGATTACAAAACAAAATGTATTACGTGAACTTAATAGGAGTATGTATCCAAACACTAAATCCTAGGATACTGAAGATAAATGGTTGCCTATGAAATAAAAGAGCACCAAAGACTAAAAGAATCAATAAACTCATCATGAAGTTGATGAGAGGTACACATAAGACTCCACCATAAGAAAGGATAAAAGAAAGTCATGACCATAAGGAAACATCCTAAGAGAATGTCAGAAGTGTTAAAAGGAGACGTGCCATCACAGGATGGAAAGCTGAGCCTAGCGGTACTAAGGGCGGGCTATGCAGTCATGAGGCATATGGTCAGATAGGTTTACAAAGAGTCTGGAAAATCAATGGGAGGAACTGACGATGCGCCTGGAACTGCTAGAAATCGTCATAAAGTCCTGTGCATGAGACAGGCATGACAAAGGATGGGACAGCCGAATCACAGGAACAGCTTTCGCACAATACACTTGCTAAGCACTCACAGAAATGCCGATTCAATAGGTTGAAGCTTGGGTGTTTCTGAAATGAATTTGAGTGTATTTCCCCAAAGCGCCAGCTTTGAGAGCCACCACAAAAAGGGATACAATTCTGAAAAGCTTTCATCAGAGGGAGTGGATCAGCAGACTCTGTGACATTGGGAAACGAGCTCGGAATCTGCTGCCATCAACCTGATAAGAGGCGATAAACAAGTGAGCTGAAGAGGTGGCCATCAAGGGAAGAGTATCCCTGTGAAGCAGATCAAAGAAAAAATCTGAAGGAACTTGGAGAATGACTGGACGGGAGTGACCAGAAAAGGAATAAGACAATGAATTCAAAGTTAATGTTCTAGTGACTAACTGGTGACACCATAACGGAGTCAGAGAATTTAAAAGGCGCACATGGCCTGAGGGGGAAATTCATGTGTTTTTGTACTCAGTGAGTATGTCAGAGCAAGGAGTCCAGCCGTCTTAGTGAAAGGGGAATGTGTGAAGTTTGTTTGCTTTTTTGTTTTGTTTTACTCCCTGACTCATTTATTTATTCAAACATGTACTGAAAGTCAGAGTTCTAGGTACTGAGGATATAAAGTTGAACACCACTCTAAAGGATCTCAAAGTTCGGATCAGAGAGACAAATAGGCCCAGCGCTACAGGAACGTGCCCACAGCTAGAGGTCTGGAAAAGCATCCTAGAAACAAAGAGGAGGAAGCATTCCATCTGCAAGGAGTGGAAGAGCCTGCTCCGTAGAAGAGATGCAGCTGAGCCGAGTCCTGTTTACCAGATGTGGGGATGATGCCACTGACACAAAGCTCCGAGTGGAAAGGGCACAGTTTCTTGGGAAAACTACAAGGAGGCTGAACTGGTACCTCAGCCCTGAAGGCAGACTCAAATGTACCAGGTTATTTCTCTATTAACAAGTACCCCGCTGTAAGAGAAGGTAGGGGGTCTGTTGAACGCAGTGACGTTATTGCCATGAACTAGTTCCATATCAGTTCTTCTCCCCAAGACAGACAATCCCCCAAAATAATAAACAACAATTAACACGTATAGCGTTAAGTTCGGCTCTAAGCACCCTGTACCTCAACCCATTAAGTCATCTGAACAAGTCCACCAGGCAAATCTCATCATGGTACACCTGAAGAAACTTGGTCAGGTAAGAAACTTGACCAATGTCAGGCAGCCATCAGCTGAGATGCCAGGATTCAAATCAAGGTAGTCTGAGTTCCTAATTACCGCACCCCGCCTTACACATGTGAGCAGATTTTCCTCAGTATTTAAGGGTATTTAACAATCACACTGTAGACCACAGTCCTCTGGGAACACCCAGCAAAGAAAAACAAACTCAAGTATTACACAGAAGAACCAAAGCATCTCTTCCATCTCTCTCAGACTATTGCACTCATGTTACAATGGACGCTACATTCCTACTGCTTAGTAGGGAAAAAAATAACTTCAATCTATTATAGACATTAAAAAAAGTCTGACCTTGGCAGATTGTATAACGGAGCCATCCGGAAGCAGGCTACCACTGCCCTTTTCCTCTGTTTGGATAACAGTTTGTGCCAAACAGCCTTCTTCGATCTCTGTGGATGCTCCACCTGAGGTAAAAGGATACAAAAAAAAAAAAAAAAAATTAAATATTTAAACCCCCGACTACCCTCAAAAACATAATAACAGCTGTGCCTTTTAGATTAAAAACTTTTGGAATTTCAATTCCAAAAGCATCTTACAATTATTATGGAAAAACCCATGTCCTAGAAGTAACCCAATGTTAAATTGGAAATAGGTTTGAATGTTTCATATTTTCTTTAGTCAAAATATAATATTTCCCCAGTAGTGTGTACTTAAGAAGCTATGTCATCTCTAAAAATCAAAGAAATATAAAACCATTCTACATAAAATCATGTTTTCAGAATTTGGTTATGGTTCTAAAACATATTTTCTGTCTACACAAAAAATTAACCTACTTACTTATGTATCCATTTAAACCAATTTTATCCTAAGAGTTTACAGCAGTCAACAGGAATAGAGGCAGACACAGAAAATTCTACCAAAAATTCAACTGTTCCTTAATATAATAGGATGGAGAGAAGATGACAAGGCTTTGGGAACACATTACTAGGAGTGAGGTAAAGAATTTAATTTTGCAAAAATGTTAAAATACGTAATTATTTTGTTAGAGAGGGACAAATGAGAATTCAAAGTTGTAGTAAATGAGGCAAGCAAGCTATATATTTAGCTAATGGTGTTTGGAGCTCCAAGATGGAAAAGAGATTAATTATAAGTATTAGAAAAGAAACCCAACATGTAATTCTAAATTAATTAGTAGTCTCTAGGTAATTGAACACTGTACTTCCCAGACTGTAATATCTCCGGCGCATACATGTAGATTTCTGGAAGAAATAAAAATGTTGCGTTAGCTAAAAAAATAAAACTAAAATCTATTATCCTTTGCAGTAAAGGGTCAAAATATGCATGTCATAATGCATATTATGCATAATGCATAATGCAACAATGTCTGGACTACAGTGGTTTAGAAATTTTAACGAAGCAACTTGTATAATTGGAAAACACTTATTTCTGTGATGGTCATCCCTCCACAGGATCAGTAACCACTTTCTGACAATTGTCCTCTTCTGTTTTCTTCTGGATGACTGTGTTAAGTGAATCAAGGGTAGTACTGTTCAACTAGATCCAATGCATTCAAGTTCCATTTTGAGATTCAGTCTGTACAGACTAGCTTTCTGTGGGAATCCGGCACTCTGATCGGTGTGGGTGACAGTCAACAATTACAATAAAGTACCGAAGCACTGAAGATCCAGTTGCGAACATGGTAGAAAATGTGTCTGTCATCATGAAGCTTACCACTTGGCAGAGCATTTTATTATACATGAAAAGTCCCTGAATAGTGAATTTTCTTCTGTCTGAATGCCGGGAGGTGCTGATGTGTTAGCATGGCTTGAGTTTGAGTATTAGGAAATTGCAAGGGGACAGGTTACTCTCATGGGACCAATGACCAGATGTGCAGTATAAAATATACAATTGCAGGGGCACCTGGGTGGCTCAGTTTGTTAATCCTCTACCTTCTGCTCAGGTCATGATCCCAGGGTCTTGGGATCCAGCCCCACATCGGGCTCCTTGCTCAAGCAGGGAGCCTGCTTCTCCCTCTGCCTGCCACTCCCCCTGCTTGTGGGGCTTTCTCTCTCTCTCTCTCTCTCTCTCTCAAATAAAATCTTTAAAAAAAAAAAGAAATAAAATATACAATTGCAAAGGTTGCTGATATGGGAGATAAATTAAATCAAATATCTGCTACCCACCCACTGTTTTCGCACTGAGTTTAGCAAGTGAAGATATTCTTCGCAAGCTACTCAATGAATGAGGGACAAATTAACATTAGAATAGAGGTATTGAAGGCATGAATTCCTCTTGCGGCCCATCTTTCACTCTTTATTCTAGTCTTTGGTAATTGATGATTTCTTTTTACTCATATTCTTAACAATGTGAAGAATAGTTGACCTTAACTAAAATCTGACCCCCTTACCTTTTCCTAGAAAATTCCTTTAAGATTATGGGGATCACCTACTTGGCAACGAGACTGTCTGGACTCCTTATATAGTCTATTCAGCACATTTTGTGTCCTGGCACATCTGTATCATTACATCTTTATCTATTCACGTGTCCACATGCTCTACTACGGCATGACCTACTTGAGTCGAGAGACAGCATTCAATCCCCAGAACCTGCAGAGTCTAATGCTGCCATACAGTAGTGCATACAATAAACGTTCATGGAGGGAAGGGCTGCGTCATAGAATGAATCTCACTACTTTACATATGACTTCGTTCATTACGATTGAATACAGTTATCAGTATATGTCGCTAGAATAAAACATCATCAGATTTCAATAAGCTTCATTTAATGTTATCTAAAATTCATTCAAACAAATCCAGACATGTGCATGAAAACTAGGAAGAATTAAAACCTTACAGTACGGGGTGCCTGGGTGGCTCGATGGTTGAGCATCTGACTCTGGATTTCAGCTCAGGTCATGATCTCAGGGTCGTGAGATCGAGCCCTGCCTCAGGCTCTGTGCTGGGTGTGGAGCCTGCTTGGGATTCTTGGTCTCCCTCTCTTTGCCCCTCCCCCCACCCTCTCTAAAAAAACAAAACAAAAAAAACCCCTTGTGGTAGGAGTACCTCTGCCAGAAATAATCCTCCAGTACACATGAAATAGATATTTAACATTCTTAAATATGTATATAATGCTGGAAAAACAACTCTATGACTTTATATGTCATTAAAATTTCATTACCTTAAGTCTCATCACCTGCTGACTGATAATTTGTACTTACTACTTCATGAAAATATTATGGAAATATTTAGGGGAGTATTAAGTTTCCTAAATTTTATTACATTATTAATAGTGTGGTGTCAAACAATGTAAATACATGTCGATAGCCACGTGGTTTAAAGGTATCCTAGTTAAATTTCATCAGGTGTAGTGATAAATTGTACGCCATGGGAGAAGTTATTAATGTCTGAGGGGCACTTGTGTAAGGAAGAAGGAAAGTAAGAGGCTACTACATTAGGTGATATCCTTATGTTATTCAACTGGTCAAGGCAGGGACAGAATCACCAGGTAACATAAAATAGGAATCAAAGAAAAATGTTTGTTATTGCTATGCCAATATGGTCTTCAAAACATTTAGGTGACAAATCTCATCCTGAGATGACATAGGCCCTTTTATTATTTTATGTTTGTTGTAAAATGAGAGAACTGTCATGTCAGGTGAGGACTGTCATGAAGGCCCAAGGACAGATCACACTGTTGGGTTCACACTGAGCTCCCTCACTTGGTGTCATTCTGCTGAACGGATCTCATGAGACACAGGGATGCTGTCTCTGTATCACAGATATATTACCTAAACCAGAGGATTCCTTACACAACAATATAACCCATGGATGGATAATGTTTCAAATATTACTGGTTGGGGAATTGCTGAATAATGAATGAGGAAATCAAACACATAGGGAACTTTGTAGTTTAAGGCAGGATACAACTGAAAATTTATATAAAAACACTATTCTCACACAATTTTCATACCAATGCACTGCTCTTCTCTAAATGTAATATGTTGCTGATCTTGGAGAAAATTAACTCAAAAATATCTCTAACGAAAGGTACAGCAAATGACCAAAAAAAAATTCAAATATTAAACTAGTGAGAGCATCTCAAACATATTGTTATGAGCAGTAATAAAAAATGATATGTAGAACATGCAATCAGGTAACTCTTGAAATTTTTGTTAGAATGATTTAAAATTAAATATACAGTCCTATTTATCTGTATAATCACAGAAATATTTTGAGAAAAGACAAAAAAACAAAGGCTGTAATATCCCAAAATACATTAGCTCTATATTGCTACAAAAATTATAAGCTTGGAAATTTTGCTTATTAGATATAAGCACCCCTTAATCATATATTCTTTATAATAAATATGCTAAACATACATGTTTTTTTGGCCTACAGCTTACAATGAATCATTTAAAATGCGCTTACATGGTTAAGGCAAATACGATAGAATCAATGCAGAATCTAACCTGCTCAAGATGAAAAAGCACATTGGCTATATCTAATACTCTTTCCACAGTCTTCTCCGGATCTGATGGATCTTCAGTCCTGTTTGGTAAATCTTTGTAAAGAGCCATTTGCCATCTGATAGCAGGATCCTCCAACTGCAGAAAAAATGAAAAAGTTTCAAAAATACAAGGTTACAACCCAAAGGGGGGAAGACCTACTTTATTCAGTGTAGCCCAGTGTCAAAACTCTGTGCAGAGATCAGTGATCTCGTACTCATGAAATTAATCATCTAGTGGAGAAGACAGAAATTAAATATGTACAATTGTGATGAAGGCTACTCAAGAGAAATATAAGGTATCATGAGCTTCAACTTAACCTGCTGGTGGTTGGTAAGATTCCCCTGAACAAGGGAAGGTTTGCCTAAGACGTAAGGATGAGCTGGACATAGTCAAGGCAAGGAAGTAGACAAAGCAACCTTCTATCTTTCTCTTCCCCTTTCACAAACACTGAAAGATCCACATACTTACTTTCACAGGCAATGATACGGGATCACACTTAACTATAAATAGAGGGACTCTACAACTGAGTTCAGTTTCACTGAAACAAAGATATCAATATAAACTGATGGAGGGCTAATAAAGTCATATTCTATAATAAAGGAGTCTTTTTAACACTGTCAAATTTCCTGAGTGGGAGATATAACTGAATTCTGTATGTTTTTGAGAAGGATTATTATAAAATCATAGAAACTGAAAAATACAAGCATCCTTACAAGGAACAGATCACATTACTGCAAAGAAATAACATAGAAATAACTATGTCATTAAAAACAGGCAAAGCAATCCCCTTATATTTCTCTTCCCCTTTCAAATTTCCATTAAGAATGGGAGATAGAGGGTAATGAAACAAAGGTAAACGGACAACATCTGAAACTTCACAACTCCTAGTCTGAGAAAACACAGTTGGAAATGTGAAAAATAACTTTCACCTAGAGGCAAACACTGAATGACTTGTAAACACCATTTGTCCTTTGATAAAACGAAATGTTTTCTCCCATATACTTTTTTCGTCCGAGGACTGTGTTTGGTACTTCTGAATTTTAATACACGTTTACTTGTATTTGGCAAGATAAGTAGAAACTTTATTCTTTCTAATATAAAATTACTCCTTCTGGCTCCCAGGATTACCAGTCCTACAATTTCAAGACAATATATTTGAGAAGGTGTTAGGAACAAAAGAATTCATCTTCTGTTAATCTGTATGGCTCCATAATATGTGTGCCTAACTCGCAGAAACAAGTATAGACTGAAATGTCAAAGAGAAAATCTATGTATTCATCACCACTTTATTTTCATGTCTCATTCATTCTAAAGTGAAATGTTGATTATGAACGTGTTTCCTCCTCTGCTCTTCTTTCTTCCTGATTCCCCAGTACACAACATAAATTGTCCACAGTACTCCTACAAGTAACCTCTAGAATATAATGGAAGAATTTCCTTCTGGGGCACCTGGGTGGCTCAGTCATTAAGTGTCTGCCTTCGGCTCAGGTCATGATCCCAGGGTCCTGGGATCGAGCCCCGCATCGGGCTCTCTGCTCTACAGGAAGCCTGCTTCTCCCTCTCCCGCTCCCCCTGCTTGTGTTCCCTCTCTAGCTGTGTTTCTCTCTGTCAAATAAATAAATAAAACCTTTTTTAAAAAAAGTTTCCTTCTGCTTCTTCAAGACAACCTTTTTCATTTGATTACTTCCTGAGAGAAGCACAGACCCTTCCTTAAAAGGTACTAAACATCTCCTGACTCTCCTGACTCTATTTGAGTCCCCCAGGAGACCCTTTCAAGGACTACATGATCTCCGCAAACACATGTAGCATAAACCCTTCACTCGAGGTTTAGTTGGAAGATCTATTAGTACATTTTAAAATGTTCAAAATCTTTTAGCCATCTGAAAAGGGATCAAGCTCTAATAGGAATTTATCTCCTGTTCTAGACAAGTTTATAACTAAATGTATGACTGAGTACATACACATCAAGGTGCACAGGAAATTTGTTTTAATATTTGTTTCTTGTGAATATTGGAAAGGTACATCTCACCTCTATCATATTGTAGTCCTAAGTGTTAAAGGAAAAGAATATGGTTTTGATCTTGGAAAGAAACATTTTAATACCCAGAAAAGCAAACATTATATTGCAGTCACTACTTTTTGACATTTGGACATTTTCATAATTGAGAAAATTCTCCAGAAGGGACACCAGAATGGAAGCAAATACACTGAATCAAAATAATAAACTGCTAGATTTCATACATAGGAGGTTCCATAAACAAATGAACAATTTATCTCCTAGTATGAGAAAAATTCCAAATAATAGTATATGCTTACTGGACTGCAAAACGTACTTCTAGCATTTTTTTTTTTTTACCCAACATTAATAAGTAGCTGTTCTCATGATTTCCATTCATGTTTTCCTTCACCTCCCTAGGTAAATTCATTTATTCCTATTATGGCAATTCTTAATATCTCCTATGTATTAATGACTCTTAAATACACATATTTAATTTCTGGTCACTAGATGTAAAAGTTTAAATTCTTATGGACACCTGTCTCCATGTCTCCAAAAGTCCTCAAACACAGCTAGTGAAGGAAATTTCCAACCTTTATTTCAAATCATGACAGAATTTCTTCAAAGTCTGAGATTCTTTGATGATCTACTTTAAAAATCCATCATTTGTTATCTTGAGAGTCTTTAATACCAAAAGGTTTACAAGCAGAATAAAGACTGATTAAAGTATTATATTTCTACTTTCTTAACTGCTGAAGTAACATTATATGTAGTACTATTCAAAGAGAGATTAACTAATTCATAAATACTAAATGTGGTTAAATTTGGCTTACCTTGCCTTGTAAATGAATATTACTGCGGATCATATCTCGTACTTCATCCTCAGTGTCTTTCTGTCAAGAAATAAATGTTACCTAAAAGAAGTCTTACAATGCATCAACTGTCACAAGTCAATAGAAATAAGTCTAACTGCTTTTGAAATAGTATATGTCAAAATAGACATATTTACAGGATTTAAATACATGTCACAAATTTGGGGGAGGTCCTTTCTCAGACAATTTCTTGATACTGCTGTAACTAGAAACAAGATAACAACCTACTTTATTTCTACAGTAAGTGCCGCTAAGACTCAATGGAACAGAATTTCCAGTTCACAAGAAGTGGGAGAACCATGTTCCCTTGCGTTCAAACAGAAGTATGTGTCCATTATTCTCTGAAATCTCCACCAAGTAATTTTGGCACTTAATGATATCCCCCATGCTCCAGTAATAACAAGGAGCATATCCTGAGAATCAAATAGTAGAACAACCGTCAACAGAACCGCATCCGTGCAGTCCAGTCCGCTACAACATCCCCTTAATCATCTCACAGTATTAAACTCTAGATATACAGAAAGGTGCTTCATTCAGTGTGGGAACAGGCAGAGGAAGAATATGTGCTCCAATTTCCCTAAATATAAAATAGTAATCCCAATGTATATTTTTGTAAAATTGCATCTTTATAGGCATGAAGAGAAAACACAGGGGCCATAAAGAGATCTGGAAAACTTAAATTTCAAAGCTTGCAAAGGAAAAGAGCTGCTGATTTAAAAGTCAACACCTTATCCAGCCACCATCAGCACAGATGATTCTTCTAACAGTGAAAAATTACCCCTCAAAAATTTGAAGAGACGTTTCATAACAAATTTTATATAGGAGTTCATACAGAATCCATTTTCTTTTTCCCCACTACCAGGAACTTGTTTACATCTTTTCTCTATGGTTCCTGAGTAGTCCCTGAAGGTGATTAACATAATTTAGAAATAAAAACAGCCACAAAAAAAAGAGGCAGTCTTTGTATCTGAATGGTAGAGTTTACACAGAGAAACTGCTTAATAGGACATTTAATGCCAATGAAATATTGACACAGAGCAGTGAGCAGAAGGAGTCTACACATTTGAGAGTTGGGAGGACAAGTGATCGTCATCGCTGGTGTGCACAGGAAACTTACCATACTGAATCGGTTTTTGGCCAGAGCAATGAGCTCCTGGTCCCCAGGGGCACAGATATTCAACCCAATGGGCAGCAATCGCTTCAGAGCTGCTACAATAAGAGAAGTCTGCATGGAATATCGATCTCCTTTGCGCTTCATTTTCTTCCTTTCCTGATCAGAGACAGCTGCCTACAGAACAAAGCTAAGTGTTAGAATTTGTGACTGCTTTTCTCAAGTTCAGAACTATGAACCTCTCCTAACTTGTCTGTGGTTCCATCTTCCTTATTTTCAGTTCCCTGTTTTTGAGACCTATTTCCTTCTTAGCATCCCTTGCTAATTTCCAAGTCCTACTTTCAGCTTCCCAGGTCATTACCATTCACTGGTGTGCTTTCTACACACTTTCAGAAGGAGAACACACATTGCAATTTTAGAAGAGCAGACGGATATATGAAAAATCCATGGGAATTTCAGATATAGTATGTTTTGTAGTTTTCATTGCTTATGAGGAAAAAATGTGAGAATATATGGTTTATTTTTGTTTTGACAGATGCTTGCTTTGAAATATGAACTCTTTCTCTCACACACAAGCACACGCTACATATAAAACTATTAGAAAATATATTAGCCTTTTATGTAATCTGCAGACTTGTCTCCCTAGGGCATTAACCCCTCTCTAGTGGAAACAGATGTAATATACTAATTGGTGTAACATAAATATTCAGGATTATCTCTGGATGACCTGTTTACATCTGAATACTGCCATGCTACTTGAGGGTTCTTTTGTGATTTTGGTTAAATTTTATGTCCGTGCCTCAGGGTCACTTTAAATGCAGGGTCTGATTTTCACTGGGTAATGAGTTTTATTCTATTAAGGGGGTATACTCAAACATCAAAATTAAAATAATTGTCCCATGTCCACTTCTTTGTGCATGTTAAATTTCTTTGTAGCAATAAATCAAACACTGAAGATATTTTTGGGATAGTAACATACTGTAATAGGTTTGGCCAACTGAGAAAAAAAAACAGAAGAGAATTTAACATACAAATGATTGGCTTTCCCCACAAAGAGACAAAATCTATCACAACATGTTGAATTTTTTCATATTAAGTAGGAAAATAATTGTCATCATAAAGTAATGGTAGCTTATATATTGATATTATGTAATGTATTTACTATGATATATATTATATATTGATCTATCAAACCCATAATATCTTAACTATAGCAATGAAATTATATTAACTTTCCAAAGAGATGTACTTATTGAATGGATCCTGCTCTTTACCAATTTGTAAGAGATTAATTTCAGTAAGTTTAGGAGAAAAAAAACCAATGGATAATTATTTGTACTATTAAATTGATTAACCCATTAAAAAATGGATCAGTGGTTTTAAATGAGCTCTTTGCTAAAAGGAAATGCAACCACAGTGATAAAAATAATTACCCAAATAAGGAACTGACACCCTAAAAATTAAACAAATTGATACAAATTACACAAACATATTTCTATCCAATTCTGGTAATTTCGCTTCAGCAAAACAATGTCCTACAATACATTAATGTCTACATTTTGTTGGTGTTGCGGTTTTCTTTGATTTTAACTTGTAAAGTTCTTTTGGGTTTATGATTGTGTAAGCACAAGGAGCTTTTACCTGGTTTGATATTTATAAATATTTAAGTGACCATATAATAAAAATAATTAAAATCAACACTAAAGGCAACTATAAATTGCTCAATTTTGAGAAACACCAGATCAATAAATTCCTACTTATGCTCAAACAATAATCTTGCATCATATGCAACAGGAAATCTTGCCGTAGGAGCTGCTGAGTAATTTGAGCAGAACTGCTAAAGCTACTGAATTTGCATATTTCATTTTCAACCAATTCCTAACATTTGAATCAGAGAAGATGAATTTGCAATAGCTTGGTCAATATATGGGCATACTTAGAGAGGAAAGTAGGATAAACTGACCTCTGTCATCAGTCTCCCTCTGTCTCTCTCTCACTCTCACACACACAAAAATAGCTCTAACAATCTCACCTAAAATAATCTAAAATTTAATAGAGATCAGGAAAAAAGGGAAGCATTTTCTAATACTCCTACACTGAAATAGCCTACCAAAGCAAAATAAAACTCACAGATATTAATGGTTTTAAAAAATATTATAGACATATTAATTATAAAAGTGAGCCTAATGATCAAAAAGACAAGAGATAATAAATGCTGGCGATGATGTGGGGAAAGGGAGCTCTTGAGCGCTGTTGGTGGGAATGCAAATGGGTGCAGGCACTGTGGGAAACAGTATGAAGGTTCTTCAAAAAATTAAAAATAGAAAGATATGATCCAGCAATTACACTGCCAGATATTCATCCAAAGGAAATGAAAACAGGGTCTCAAAGAGATACCTGCACTCTTCTGTTCACTGCAGTATTCACAATAGCCAAGATCTGGAAACAACCTATGAGTTCATGCATGGATATATACACAGGGTGGGGTGTTATTCAACTACGAGAAGGAAAGAAATCCTGCCACTGCAACAACATGGGTGAATCCTGAGAGCATTGTGCTAAATGAATAAGTTAGACAGAGAAAGACAAATACCATATGATATCACATATACGTGGAATCTAAAAAAGCCAAACCGAGGAAAACAGAGAGCAGAGTGGTGGTTCCCAGGGGCTGGGAACTTGGGGGGCAGGGTGGGGAATGGGGAGAGGCTGATCAAAGGGTACACACCTCCAGTTATAAGATAAATAAGTTCTGGGGATCTAAGGTACAGCAGAGTGATTATAGTTAATGATCCTATGTTATCTCCTTGAAAGTTGTCAAGAGAGTAGATCTCAAGTGTCCTCACCACAAAAAAAGAGATGGTAATTATTTGACATGATGCGGGTATTAACTAATGCTTTGCTGATAATCAAGTCGCAATACAGAGGTGTATCAAATCAATATGTTGTTGATTTGTTCACCTTACATTACATAATGTTATATGCCAATTGTATTTTAATAAAGCTGGGGAAAATAGTGACTTTTAAATAACTAAGGCCAGTTGCTACATTTCAACAGGAACTGAAATCTTAATACAAAATAGGATATAATTCTTTTTTTTTTTTTAAAGATTTTATTTATTTGTCAGAGAGAGACACGGCGAGAGAGGAAACACGAGCAGGGGGAGTGGGAGAGGGAGAAGCAGGCTTCCTGCGGAGCAGGGAGCCCGATGCGGGGCTCGATCCCAGGACTCTGGGATCATGACCTGAGCCGAAGGCGGACGCTTAACACCTGAGCCACCCAGGTGCCCCGAAAATAGGATATAATTCTATAATGCAACAGGCAAAACCCACTATTTTTTTTCTCACATCGACAAACAGAGTTTGTAACAGATGCTACCTGTATATGTTTTTTTTAAAACAAGTTATGAAATTAAAAACTTCAGCAATGCTAGCCCTATAATGATGCAACATTATATATTTTACACCAATCCAACAGTGAGTCTGGAAAAACAATAGTAAAGTACGACACACACAAATGCCCAGGTTAAGGACCAAATTTTAAACTCTTTAAATTCAAATTTTCATTTGATTTATCCATACTAATTAAGTAGCCGTTATGCACCAAGTGCTGCATTGAGCTTTAGAGTTACCAAGTCAATAAAACATGTTCCCTGCCTTTGTAGAATGTTTGGTCTAAAAGAAGTCACAGTGGGGCTTCACACAAAGGGCCCAGGGCCCGGCTGGAAGGACTCAGAGCAAGAGCAGGGGGCAGGAGGGAATGCCTTCCTTGGAGGGAGGGCACTCACGACCCTACATGTTAACAACCGGGGGAAGTACACTAATAGCCCCTTGCAGTAGTCAGCAGCACCATTGTCCACACCTTGGACAAAAGCAGAGCTGGGCTGCCACACCCCACATGTGTGGTCACCCTCTCTGAAGAGCATTATGGCCAATTTCAAATGCACTGGCCTCTCTCTGCCTTATGGGCTATGTACATATTAAGTCAAAATGAGGTTCCCAATCCCAGATTACCATATTCCGAATTGCTGGCTTCAGCTGTGCATGTCCATATTTTACCTAGAGTCATCTAATTTCATCTTATCAAGTGTGGAAATGGTACGCCATACAAATAGCAATCGTCCCTGCTTGGATACATGACAATTTGTTCTGTGGTTTAAGTTTGGGTCTGAATCTCCATTCAAAAGAGTTTCTTCTTTCTTCTGGACTCTGGGGGATGGATCGACGGGTCATGGTGATGTCTCGGGCAGACAGTTTGAGGCTTTGTCAGAGGAATCCCCGAAGCCTTCTGCATCATTCTGTTCTCAGCATCGCATGGGGGGAACACCTCCCCGTCCATTTCAGCTTCAGATGTCAGACCTATGGCTGCCCTCCTGTTATCCATTCTTGGCACTAGATCTGAACAGGACAGACTTTCGGGAAAGATGTTACTCATCCCCTGACTATATCCCTCTTCTGGGTCCTTCATGCCATCTGGGCTTAGCAGAGCACCTCAACGGCACTGATAAAAGTATAGTTATGACGCTACTTTGGCCAACACAGTTACTCTCAAATCTGTCCAAATGCTGAAACACAGGGCATCATGATTCCTTTGGTGAAACAATACAGCATATTAGTGAATTGGACTCCATTATTTAAACTAGAAACATTACTTCTAGGAAAAAAGTTCATGGTACTTATGCGATATAAAATTTTAAGCACATATGCAGACAAAATCCACAACAAATCTTAAAAACAAGGAAGGAAAGCATGATCACTGATTTCTAAAAACTTCGTCAAGGGCACCTAGGTGGCTCAGTTGGTGAAGCATCTGTCTTCAACTCAGGTCATGATCTCAGGGGCCTGGGATTGAGCCCCGAGGTGGGGTCCCTGCTCAGCGGGAAGTCTGTTTCTCCCTCCCCCTCTGCCCCTCACCCTGCTCATGTTCTCTCTCTCAAATAATCTTTCAATAAATAAATAAATAAATAAATAAATAAATAAATAAATAAATAAAGTCCCTTGTCAATGTTGCTGTAATGTGCTATGATATCCTGTCTCAGAGTGTCAGCAGTCATATGGTAAAGAGATGGAAAGGTTTGAGAAAATTTAGCGCATGTGGAGGTGGGGCTGGGGGGGTGCGGATATTAAGATGCTTCAATCCATTACTTTGCATTTTCTCCCTGCAAATAGGAGTAAATGTTACTCTGGGTCAATCTGTACAGAAGCCCCCGGTCTGGCTTCCAGGATGCAAAGTGGACTATAATGAGGAAAAAGAGGGAAGAGAGGGGCGCCTGGGTGGCTCAGTTGGTTGGGCAACTGCCTTTGGCTCAGGTCATGATCTGGAGTCCCGGGATCGAGTCCCACATCGGGCTCTCTGCTCAGTGGGGAGTCTGCTTCTCCCTCTAACCTTCCCCCCTCTCATGTGCTCTCTCTCTCTCTCGTTCTCGCTCTCTCAAATAAATAAATAAACCTTAAAAAAAAAAAGAGGAAAGAAGATGTCTGTGTAAGAACAGGCCAGACCTCTGCTCTAAAGACTTTTCACTTATCGTTGAGTTTCATGATAGACCAGAATCACCATTATTGACCCAAAGGAAACACTGACCCCCTTCTGCCCTCTCTCTATGCCTTTGTTAACACGGTCCTAAGTTGACAACATGCTGTCAAAGCAGAAACATTCACTAACAGTTTTCAGTTCAAAACATCCATGAGACATGCACAGGACATCTCAGGACAGCAACAGCTCACTCTTCAGGCTTATTGGCAGCCCAGAGGAGAGCAAAGTTCTCATCTTATATGTGTGCTTCCAGAGCACAGGCACATAAACAGTCTGTCAGTTGGACAGATGTTCTAGGTATGCAAACCTTCAGCGAGGCTTAGCTTTTAGTTCATGTGTAGAAGTGTCAAATCCATGGCATTTAAAACTCTAAAAAAGACCAGGAGCATTGAGTGATGCTAGTCAACTATCCTCGTGGCCACCAACAAAGCAGGTGACAGGTACCAATCATTCCTGGGGTCAGTGCAGTAGGCTGTCCCTCCCACTGAAACTCTCTCCCATCATTGACAGAGTAGGTAGAGACTGATTTCCTTGGCCAGACTCACACTATTCTGCATCTTTGGCCATGTGGCAGCATACTTTCTGTGTTACCCCCATGTAACATATTCATTTTCTTATTTAGTGGTAATTTGAAGAATAAAGGCATGAATTTTAAAGTGTTTTGAAAGTTCCTCCCCTCCCCAACATGAGTGACAGAGAAAACAAAAATCTAGAGCCATACATCCCATCTCCTATGTGAGGATCTGGAATTCATACATGTGGTTCTTAAACAGTGCAGCTAATTATTTTGATGTTTACATACTTGGCACAAATAAATGCACATATATTTAATCTTGATGAATAGGTGGTGTTGACTAATTATATGTATATTACACTGAGTGGCAATTATGTGTGTGTGTGTGGTGTTAAGTATGTCTTTTTACTCTGATTCTTTGACATCTTAGGGTCTTGCTGATCTTTGACTGTCCCTCCTAATACTGATCATTTCCTACAGATAATAAATTACTTTCCTGCAAGCATGCTTTTCACATACGAACCAACCAACCCAGACTCTCATATTCCCCAATTATGTCTTTTCCTGGGTCTCGATCCACCTGCCCTAATCGCCTCAGGGCTAGGTACCAGACAACTAGGGATGCTCCCTACACCCCAGAGTCCATTGAAATTACTCGAACTAGTCAATCCTAAACCTGCTTACCCTGCTTTGCCTGCCCCGTCCCACAAAAACCTCAACAAAGTTTCCTGCCCACCCCTTCCCCCTCGTTCCCTCTGCCACAAGACTAACAATGATGCTTTGCCACATGCCCCCACCATATACCATGCCTTCAGTTTCTAGGGAACTGTGAGTAAAACCTTCTTCCTTCATGAAAGTCATTTCTGTGTCTGTGTGTCTTACTGTAACTACTTAAATCCTGCATACCCTTAAAACCTTGTGTATGCGTGTATGCATTTAATCAGTAAACATTACAAAATCTCTAAAATCTCAGTTGTACACCTTCCAAAAAATGTAGAAAAAAATCAACAATGAAAGTTACATTCAAGGGGCACCGGGGTCGTTAAGCGCCTGACTTCGGCTCAGGTCATGATCCCAGGGTCCTGGAATCGAGCCCCGCATCGGGCTCCCTGCTCAGTGGGAAGCCTGCTTCTCCCTCTCCCACTTCCCCTGCTTGTGTTCCTGCTCTCACTATCTCTCTTTGTCAAATAAATAAAATCTTAAAAAAAGAAAAAAAGAAAAAAAAGAAAGTTACATTCAAAAATTTTCTAGAACTGGGCAACAGATTATAGTAATACCTTTGACATCTTTGACTTGGTGTCAGTGATAAGGAAAGACATATTGTTGATTTCATTCTGTACCACGAAGTTCTGCTCTTCCCTCTTGAAATTCTGAGAATTTGCAAAGAAAACTTCAGTTAAAATATAACTGATATATAGCATGGATAAGAAGTCCATGTAAGTAGAGGTTACACGGGACCCAAAAGTTTATACAAAGATAAGCAGTAATTTGATATATAAGACTTACCAAGGAAAGGGAGCAAATATTTTTTTAAATATCCAGTGAGGGTGCTTGGCTTGGGGCAACAATTCTGGGAACTAGATATAAATATGTAAGCTTCAAAGGTGGGAAAAAACTAAGGTCCAGAATATTTAAATACCAATGTCACACATCTACCGAAGGGTGGAGTGAGTATTCAAATCCCAATTTAGCTGGTGAAAGGCATATACTGCTTCTTGGGAGAAAAACAGGGTACACACATCTATGATGTAACTTTCCAGTCTGTCAGATATTTTATCTACTTTCTCATTATTATCTACTATAACATTATTTTATTCACTTTTAACTCAAGAACATAAGGACACAGGCAAAGCCAAGTGTCTGAGCAGTGAGTAAAGAAGGCAAACAAAATAAAAGCGAGATCATCAGAGTTTGAAAAGAGAATGTAATGATCTAAGCATATGCCTTCCTCTTTGGGATGAGCAAAACCCAAATAAAATGATTTCCTAGTGAGTATCCAAATATGTTAATAACTGATGAGTAATAAAAGGTTTTGTGTGAAGGATCATTCAGCTCACACTAACATTCTGATCTTACCGTTTATAATAACATGGTTGCTCATAGAGTTTCACCTTTAAATATCTGGGGAAGAGTATATACGACACATACGAACAGATTTGGGTTTTAAATATACCCATGAGATTCAAAAGTACATATTCAGATTTTTTTCTTACTCTTGAAATTATCATTAGACATTCCTCTAAAAATCTACTGACTGTGATAAATACTCCTCCAAATACTTGTTCCAAAATTTTGACTTGCATATATATTTAAAGAAGCTTTTTTGGTATTTGGGTGATTGATGAAGTTGAAGATTCTCAGTCCTTCAAGGAAAAATATGCAGTTTTTACTTTTCCTGATTTACTCCTGGGCTCTGGATTTTAAATATTCCTTCGGAAGCACCCTGAATGATCTAATGCACCCTTTTCAACATGAGTTACACAGGCTCAGAAATCATTTGCTTTTATCTAGAGGAACATAAAGGATCTAAAAGAATTTTAGACATCATAGAAAATGAAAGTCAATGTGAAGATATAAGTGCATATATTAAAAAAAAATTATTCCACCTATTATTTCAGTGTAATTATATTTTATATACATTTTGGTAGCAAGTTTGACAGACTCCTCAGAAGTAGGCAATAAATAATATTTATTATCCTAAACATTAAGTAGAAAAATTTTATTTTTTAAAAAAATATGACATTTCTAAAATAAAAGAATTTGTATAACCATCTGATAAAATAAATTGGGAAGTCACCTCAAATAATGAAGCTGAGTTTGAGGTTTTGTTTTTATTTTCTTGGAGTCTCCCATTTGCTAAGTGCCATCAATAACTATAATTGACACAAAAATTCTAAGCTTTTGAAATAATTTGGGGCAACAATAAATGCTTACTTACCCATAGTTGCTAGTTATTGGAAATAATTATAGAATACTATATCAAGTTCTTCTTATTAAAATCCTTTCCCAATTCAAAAATACAGAGTTCTACTTGTGACATACAAAATAGTGAAAATTCACTAAAGATGTATTTACAAGTTCTATCAACAGGATTCCTAGAAGGAGCTGTATTTTATTCTAACATGAGCAAAACTAAACTCCTGTAGAAACAAAGGTGTGTGCTGCTGGAGCAAATTTAAAGAAGTAGTACCTTTACAAGTAAACAAGTGTTATCTTGTGCTTGAAAAACAGAAGTCTATCTCAGCATTTCTCAAACTTGGCATGAGCCCCCCCCCGGGGGGGGGGGGCTTAGCAAAACCTCTACACAGAGGAAAGCCTGCAGGATAAAAGGCCACATCTCTACGTCCATGTTATCCTAAAATTTAGGGGCAAATAGAAAAAAACCCCACCATTTATGGAGTGCAACTAAAAACCCCTGTGATTTTTCCCAAACTCAAAAAGAAGGTTTAACACTGCCTCAAACTACCGAAGGGAGTCTGTTCTCTCTCCACACCAGTTAAGGGATACCTAGGAAGCAAGCTTGAGAAACATTATCATAGGTATTTACTAAGGGGACCGGAAAACTGGTTAAGAACTTGAAAGTCCTTAACCTAAACCAAACAGGAAGCCCTGTCGATATTTTCCTACTTACATGGGATTTCGACCAGTAGATAAACACTTCGGCCACCATGCGGAAAAGGTCCTCTGCTTCTGGGTTAGGCTCTTTTAGCCACTTTGCCCTAGATCACATAATAAATGAAGTGGTTTCTTAGTTACTCCTTCGAGTTCATTTTTTTGTTTTTTAAATCACCCACTCAATGTTAAATTTGAAACCAAGTCAACTAAGGGCAAGCCTGTGCCCACAGAGCTCACAAGTGGCTTCAGAGTCCATTTGTTTAACATTTAAAACAGTTTAAACATTGTAACCGTCAAACTGCTAACTTTAACCTGCAAAAGGCAGCCTGCTCCAGAATGTGATTTCCCGCTGTAATTTTGAGATGCTTGGTGAAAATCACCCTGTCTATAAACATTTGGTTATGTCACAATCATGGACAAACTAATCACGTAGTCAATGACGAAATTCCACTGGGACATATGAACCCAGCAAGGACATGACTGAATCAGAGAAATTCATTGCTTTTGAACACTGTACCTGTTGTAGTCCACAAATCTAATCAAGAGCGGGTAGAAGGCATAGAGATCTCTGGCCAGTGTGGTGAACTCATCCAGAATGAGAAGTTCCGCCTCGGACATATCCCCCCTGGCCTCGGCCTTCAGATGGTCCTCCTCAGACACCACCATCGCTGCTTTCTTCTTGAGTTTCTCCATTAATGGCAAGAAATGAGTTTTCAGGAGCTGAGGTTTCACTTTATTTATAATGGGCTGGGAGAAAACTGTTTGAAGACAGACATTAATATTCTGCCCTGCATCAACATTCATTAAAATGAAGATAGATTATAATTACAATTGTAATTGCATGATTTACGCGCTCTAGCCACCCCGCCCCCGCCAGCACGTGGCTTCTTTCAGGATTCAGCCCATGCCTCAGCCATTTTTCCAGTCCCGAACCTAATTGCACAGTTGCTGTTCAAAAATGATTACTGAATTGAATTTGATGTGCTTTCTTGTTTTTTGTTTTTAATTGGCAGCTAATTTGGAATAGGAAAAAAAAAAACCAGAAACACGTTCATTCACTTCAGAAATCAATTATTCTCACAAAAGGAAGAAAAAAATCCCCAAATGGAAAAGGTTCCTCTGGCCCTTTCTTTACAAGGAATATGCACCACTGAATAATTATGGCAGTACATCTAGTTGTATTACTTTATTACGTTGTATTACTGTATTACCAGATGCTTCCCCATCCTTGTCTCAATGGGAGACTTACATTGCATGGGACACTGTTGCTTTCATTTACTAATAATAAATGTATAAAAGAGAAAACACCCTACCCAAATTAGTAAGACATCAGTGTATTACTTTGGAGTTTAAGTAAATGAATAATTTTCTTTCTTTTTCTTTCTTTCTGAATTTAATTCTTTAAAACCCCCTTTTAAAAAAAATTTTTGTATGTGAATCACCATACATTACATCATTAGTTTTTGATGCAGTGTCCCATGATTCATTGTTTGCGTATAACACCCAGTGCTCCATGCAGTACGTGCCCTCTTTAATACCCAACACCGGGCTAACCCCATCCCCCCACCCCCCTCCCCTCTTAGAACCCTCAGTTTGTTTCTCAGAGTCCATAGTCTCTCATGGTTCGTCTCCCTTCTTTTCATCCTTGAAATTGCTTCCTGGGGTGCCTGGGTGGCTCAGTCGGTGAAGCGTCTGCCTTTGGCTCAGGTTGAGATCTCGGGGTCCTGGAATGGAGCCCCTGTTGGGCTCCCTGCTCAGAAGCAGAGTCTGCTTCTCCCTCTCCCCATTTGTGCTCTCTCTCTCAAATAATAAATAAAATCTTTAAAAAAAAATAAAAAGAAATCGCTTCCCATTATCCAATGTAAATAGTGCAATGATAAACAAATGTAAATTTTTGACTGCATGCTTTGATTTTCTTCCCCTACTCCTAAAAAGACGAATTGTTAAAAGGGGGTTGTTTCAAAATCCAGTTTTATTTTTCTCTCTGCCTACAGAATCATTAGTTTTCACCCGGCATTTACTGATTACTCTTACAGAGACTGTTCAATCAGGAAAACGTTTACTTGCGTAAAAGTTGTAATAACAACAACAAAAGTTGTAACGATATGGCAAGTTACCTGATGCCTGATTAAATCTATATTTTTTTAAAGAACGGCATGACAGAAATAATATTTTTAGTATTTTTGACAACAGAAGAAAATATTGATAAAGACTAAGATAGGAAAGTTCTAGTCTTCTGTATCTCATTTTTTTTTTAAGTTTGTTTATTTAGGGAATCTCTACACCCAACGTGGGGCTCGAACTCATGACCCCAAGATCAAGAGGCACATATTCTACTGAATGAGCCAGCCAGGCGCCCCTAGTCTTCTGATTTCAAATCCTTTTGGAAATAAAATAAATTCAAGTAGCTCATTCCTTTCCAATTCTTACCTGCTAACCTCTTCATCCAGGCGCCCTCATCAATTCCCAAGTTATTATATATGATTTTCAATATATTCCCCAGGAGTGTGTTCATGTGCTCGGAGTTCAGCGCGGTGCAGCACATTTCAGCCCTTTCCGGATTGTTTTCAGGTCCATGCTCCCACCAACGGGACATGTAGCTGCAAAGCATGGGCAGTATGACTTCCATCACATGTGGTATTTGTGTGTAGCGAATGCCAGACTCAGCTAATTCCACAATTTCTTCCATGAGTTTCTCCAAAGACGGTATATTTGGGCAAACATCTTCCACATTAGTTGGCAAATTGAGAGCTAAAGAAACACACATAAAAAATGAACGGTGTTCGGTGAAAGAACGGACTGACAGTGACAGCCAGATTTCTAGAAGGCACAAGCAAGACCGGGCATGCTTTCGACTGGCTCCTCTCTCTTTACTCATGGCAGCTATCACATTTTCTCTCGTTTTCCCAAGTTCCTATCCTACCCCCACTCCCTTAAGATCACAGAACGACCATTTCTTCTACTTCGGAGAAAACCAGAATATCCAACGTCTCTGCCTGTAAGCCTTCTGTAGGGTCCATCCTCCCACGTCCATTCCCCATTTTCAGTGCAAGGAGCTCTGAGGTCCCTGTTCACGGTTGGGCCTGTGTTCTCAAGGTGAAGAACTGCCCCACCTGCAAGAGCCTTGCCTGGCCTCTTGAGCCCCTTGCTCTGTAGCATCTCCTTCCCGGTAGCCTGTAGTTGTGCTTCCACTCTCCCCTGGATTAATTAGCTTTCCAGAAATGAAGGCCTCCGCCTACCGCACTTAATGATTTCCCTGTTTCACACTTACTGAAACTTTTACCCCACTAACTGATACGGGGGCTTCCCCATCACTGACGGAATTCCCTTTTCCTCAACTTCAATGCATTTGGTCTTCCTGACTCCCTCCTGAATTCTGTCAGGCTCCTTTCCTGGCTGTTCACTCCTTGATGAACTTTAAAATGTTGTGGGTTTTTTTAAGGATTCACCCTGAATTCTCTTTTCTTTTTCACCTTCTATGTTCGCCTGGGTAACTGTGGCCATTCCTATGGGTTTCTGCTATACGCTAATAACTCTCAGAGCCAGATTTCTTAAAACTTTTGCGTGTAATACTGAATGTCTCAAAAGCAACTTAAAACACAACGGATCTAACTTTAAATTCGACCTTTCCTCTCCCGCCCACCTCATGAACATGTCTTGGCGAAGACAACATTATCCAGTCTCCCGGACTAGAAACAGAGAAGAAACTTCCAGGCTGTAATGCCCCCGTGTTTCCCACACAACAGGATGGGACCTCCAGGATTTCTCACAACCATGAGATCCTCCAGCCAAAGGGCCTTCCTCAATCTCCTCTCTCCTGAATAATCATTCACTGCAATTTCTTTACTTTGTTATGCAGAGGATGTGTTACAGAAACAAAAGCAGGTAAATTATCTGCCCTGTGCATTTTCTTATCTGTAATGAATAACAAATCTGCCTCATTCTGGACTCATAGCAAAAGTATTCAACAATCAAAAATCCTAAATAAGACAACTTAATAAGGCAGGTTTACACAGATGATTAATAGCTCGAACTCAACCACGTTTTACTATTTACAAATATACTGTGGAATTTATGCAGAGAAATATTGCTAAATCACATTCAACATATTTTTCTTTAACTTCCTGTTATATGAAATTAGAATTATAAAACAGGCAAATTAAATAATGATTACTCAAGCTTTTAAAAGATTCCTTACTTGGTAAAAGGCATTATAAAATCAGTATAACCAGCAGCTCCCCTAAAAACATGAGTTTTAGTTACAGAGAAATAATCTCATTAACAGGGAGGTATGCATTTGTGAACAGCAAACAGTTCTTGCCCAAGTTTTGAGAACTTTTTAGGGCTACTGGAGAGCAAATAGAATACATTATACTGTATCAGACTTTGAGGAATTCAAACAAAAGAGTGATACTAGAGGACATCTGTGTACCTTCAGGCCTTGAGAACTCTGTTTCCTTTGCTTTAAATGGCTCATTAGAGAAATAACTACTTTCTGCTACATTAACTATTTCTTATCCAAGTCAATTCAATCCTAGCAAATAATTCTAATAGGTTCTTATAAACGAATCCTTGAAATCATAAGCAATGGCTCTAAGAGCTTTTTTAACTGGGAGAGTGGGAAAAAATGAGCCTACCTACTCGGCCTACCTACTAAGCAACATGAGGTATACTATATTTATAGATGCCCAGTATACATGCAGACATAAAAATCTTAAACATATGCAGGCTAAGGTCAGGTTCAAATTTAAGTCACTGATTGTGTCTCAGTGACTTAAAACATTAAAAAAATAGGTTTTTAAATGTTAATAATTGGACTACACTATTAGAAAAAATCCCACGGAATAAAACTGTCCCAATAAAATGGACGTATCTGGTGAACAAAAGAACCCGAAGGGTATAAATCCATAAACATAACAAATAAGAACACCACACACTTGCTGACTACCTATAGGAGATAACTGAATCAGAAATCAGATTGATCTACTTTTTTCCATTTCCGCCCATTATTCTGTCTTATTCTTACCAGTGTTAATTTGTCTGTGATTCATTAACTTAGAAGAAATTAAACAAATTTTCTTTTACAGACCCTATGGGAATAGTATGTAACATTCCAAAAAGATCCAAATAATAACATTTAAGAACCAATATCACTGGAGATAACAAATTGAAATGGCCCATTAAAAAAAAAACCACTGTAGGAAAATACAATAAATGCATTGAGTTTCAACTTCATATCTCAAATACTGAACATGCTTCTGTGTTACCTGCTCTTTCTCTTGAGGACTTAGTATTGTAGATAGAGTAAATGTTATGTTTGTCAAGATGAGTTTCCAAAAATGCTACAGGAAAGGCACCAGCAAAAGCCGCAAGACATTCTCCTAATGCAGAACGTTGCCTACAAGTGGAAAATATTTATGTTTTTTATGTCTTCCAAGTAAATAACTGAAGAAGTTATACTACAATTGACCAGTTTAACCTACAAGAGGTATAATACTAGTGCTAATAAAATTAACTCCAAAATCCAATTTCTATGTCGCAAGCATCATATGCTTTCAATAGCAAAGTCCCCGCCATTTAAAAGAAAAAAAAAAAGCACAATTATTTGTTAGTTAAAAAGAAAACCAAATTCATACCAAAGCAAAGAAACTAAAACTAACACACAGAAAGAAAAAAAAAAAAAGAAGACCAAATTCAAAGAAAAACCCTGTCAAATCCCCCCGCCCCCCCCCCCCCCACCCCGCCACAAGTTTGGACATTTGCTTTGCTTTCTTTTCTTTCTTTACATCTTCCTTTTTTAAACATAGTGACCTGATGAAGAATTCTTGCTAGGTAAATAAATGCATTGATAAACATTAAAAAAATAAAGTACTGACACCAATAGACTAACACAATTTACTATATAGAAGTAATTTCAGAGCAGCTAAGAAATATTAAGACATAATAAATGCCAAAAATTAATAACACTCCAAAATGATTTATCATTTTTAAGGGAAGGAAGAAGCGTAAGGAATCATTCTGTGATCAGTTGATTCAGGGCAGGGTCTGACCCAAAGCTCCCCCTGCCACTGACAAAAATTCTCTCTCTCTCAGTTACCTATGGCATCCAAGGATTCACTGGCACATTATTAAATGTAGAACAATATGAGAGTTATTTCAGCATATTATGACCTCCTTAAATTATTGTATATAAATGTTTTATTTTCAAAGTCAACAAAATGCATCTAATTAAGAAAAGATTACATTATTCAGTTAGGTAGTCCTAAATTTCTAACTGAAAAATATGATTACTTAAAATTAACAATGCCTCATTGCCTAATATTGTAATTAAAAATGATTAGGCATTTAGTCAGCTAGGAGAAAATATCCCTTCATAGAATGACATTCAATAACACAGAGTTTAATTCAAACACTGAGTAGCATTTCATTGTTAAAAATAATTTAGGATATCAAGAAATTACAAAGGGTACAGGCTTTGATTCAGATAGACCTGAGTCCCAAACTTATTCCTAATATTTGTGTCACTACAGGAAAATTACTCACTCTTTCTAATGTTTTGCTTTCCTCACCTAAAAATAGGGATGCAGAATTGCAAAAATTCTGGCACATATAATGAGTTCAATATATGTTTGAAAATAATGGGAATATATTTACTCAAGAATTTAATAGCCTAAAATGTTTCCTGTATGACCCCAAAGTAATTTATTTCCTTACATCTGACTGGATAAGTCCTTTTATTTCATTAATAATTCATGTGACCTATTTAATCATTTACTTCAAATTTTCGATTCAATTAGTAATTCCCAGACCAACTCTGATCATTTGTGTTGGTATTCTGGAAATAGCAATTGTTTTTAGATGAGTCTTATTAAAATATCTACATTTTTCTTTTTTTTAAAAGATTTTATTTATTTATTGAGAGAGAGAGAGAGAGAGCACAATTTGGTGGAGAGGTAGAGGGAGAGAGAGAATCTCAAGCAGACTCTGCTGAGCACAGAGCCCTTCTCAGGCCCTGAGATCATGACCCGAGCTAAAAATCAAGAGCCAGATGCTTAACTGACTGAGCCCCCCAGGAGTCCCAATATCTACATTTTTCTCAGTTATAGTGTCACTTTTTCATTTTTTTCAAAATATCTTTTACTCATCTTTTGATTTTCATTTTTATAATCTCCCCCAATGACTTTATAATTGCAAACAATTAGAACCTAACAAAAGGATCCCAAATTTTATCCAAAAAAAAAAAAAACCCACAAAACCCAGAAGCAAGAAAAGAAACAGCAACAGTACTGCTAAGGCAATGAGAGAGTTTGGACTGCCAGATATTAACATGTATTACAAACTACTAACAATTCAGGCTACATGGTAATGATCTAATCATTTAAAAAATCAAATAATAGAACAGAATGGAGATTCTAGAAATATGATCTAGTAAATATATTACCTCAGAATATGATGAAGGTTTTATTTTAAATCAGCAGATAAAAGAAATATTTGATAAATCACTACTTGGGGAGGGAGTTGGGGGGACAAGTGAAATAGGTAATGAGCATTAAGAGGCACAAACGTCTAGATATAAAATAAGTCACAGAGGGGCACCTGGGTGGCTTGGTCGGTTAAGCATCCGACTTTTAATTTTGGCTCAGGTCATGATCTCAGAGTTGTGGGATTGAGCCCCAGGCAGGGATTCACGCTCAGTGGGGAGTCTGCTTGAGGATTCTCTCCCTCTGCCCCTAACTCCCCCCCAACTCGTTGCGCTCACTCTCTCTAAAATAAATAAATCTTGAAAAAGAACAAAATAAAATACGACACAGAGATGAAAAGTGTAGCATAGGGAATAAAGTCAACAATACTGCAATAATGTTGCACAGTGATACATGTAACTACATTTATGGTGGTGAACACAGAGTAATGTATAGAAAAGTCCAATCACCACGCTGTACACCTGAAACTAATGTGACTTTGTATGCCAACTACATTTCAGTTAAAAATCAATACTTTCCATGTGGTGGATGATTTTAAACATTTAATATGAATTCTATGTAACACTAAAGAGAAATACGAAATTCAGATTCATTTCTAGTAAGTTCCCTTCTTCCTCCAGAGAGGATCACTTCACTCCACTCTCCTCGAACTTCTTACATTTCCTTTCTCAACCATCACTTGGCGGAGGCACACTTCATAGAGAAAACGGAAGCCATCCACCACAGACTGGTCTATACCTGATTTATCTACTACCCGCTTTCTGTTGAATGGAGGAAAGTTCGGAGCTTAAAAAATCATGTTCTCAAACATACAGTCTTGAGTACCCCATGTCATTCTCTTTATTGTGTGCTTATTCACACATGATAACCTGGCAGTATTACATTTTCCACTTTATCTGTTGTGGGTTTTTTTTTTTTTTTCTGTTTCCCCATTAGGTATAAGCTCTTTGAGAATAGGCATCCATCTTGCTTACTGCTTGTCACAGAACCTGGCATTTAGTATTTATTGAATGAGCAATGGATTAAAAAGCTAAATTTAAACTGAAAGGATGAAAAACCTAAGAGAATAAATATTTGAATTTCTAGCTGTTAAGAGAACGGTATAACCTGTCTAAAAATATTAAACTAAGGGGGAATAAAAACCCATGAAATAATTGACAGGTCAAATAAAAATCAAAATTCCCATGTCATAAAACATTATCTGTACATACATTTATACATAATCACTACAAAGTTATGAAAACGCTAAAAGTCACAAAGATGGTAGAAATAATAGGCACGAGAGTAATAGTTTTAATAAATAAAATTCATTAATCACCAACACATTAAGAGAAAAATGTATAACAGATATAAAAGGCAATTTAAAAAATAAAGAAATAAAAATGGCAAAGAAAACACACACACAAAAAAATGGCTAGGAACCAGAAACTAGGGAAATGCATGTGAAAAGAAAAATGGAATTCCATTTTTAACTACTATATTTTTAAATAGAAAAAAGAATAATAATCAGAAATGAGGAAAACGTAAGGAAATAAGGATCCTCTTGTAAAACTTAACAATGTCAACTGAAACAATTTTCTGAAAAGACAGTGAGATGTGTATCATAATCCTCTAGTCTATGTCTAATATATGTCTCTTTAACGTACATTTCTAAATTCTAAGAATACAGCTAAAATAAATAAAAATAAATATATGCAGAAAACTGTGAACATAGATTTAGCATTTACGGAAATGAAAAAACAGCCTACAAATAAAAAATAAAGTAACATTTCTATAAATTATAAAACTTCCTTAGTATAAAATATTTTGAAGCCAGAAAAATCATATGAAAATAGAGATTAACTGAAAATGTAGATAAGGGGCGCCTGGGTGGCGCAGTCAGTTAAGCGTCCAACTCCTGATTTCAGCTCAGGTCACTATCTCAGGTTCATGGGATTAAGCCCCGCATCAGGCTCCACACTCAGCACGGAATCTGCTTAAGATTCTCTCCCCTTTTCCCTATGCCTCTCCCCACTCCCCTCAAGCACTCTTTCTCTCCAAAATAAATAAATCTATCCAAAGAAAAAAATATGCAGGTAAACAATATGCAGTGTGAATCCAATTATCCTTTTACATTGATTTACTGTCCTATCTCTATCCACTTGCTACCCTATTGTAATTATTGATACTTTATAAGTTTTAATATTTGGTAGGCCAATGAGTATCCTTCCATTACTTTTTTCATCTCAAAATTTTATTGGCTAGTCTCATGAGTTATTCTTTCAACTGAAATTTCAAATTATTTTGTCAAGTTCAATAAAAAGCAAATTTCTACTTCAAATTTTATTGTAATTAACTATCGATTAATTTGGGGAGAATTTACCTCTTTTCAATATTATTCCATCAGAATATACTTTCATTTATTTATTTATCAGTCTTCTCTCTGAATGTCATTTTCTTTAGCCTTTCAAAAAACTGCCCTCTTTTTCTCTTCTCTTTTTCACAGAAATCTTATGCTGTCATTACCAGTGACCCCTTATTTTAAATGCAGTAGGGTCTTTGTCTTGACCTGTCCACATCACCTGCTAATCTCCTCCTCTTGAACGTAAGAACATGCAAAAATAAAGCTCATCCTAATAACTGCCAATATTTATGCTTATTTTCCTTTTCAGATATCTAATGAGAAACTGTTCTAGCAAACTCCTTCATAAAACTCATAAACACTCTCTTTAATCTTTACATTAAATATGATCTTTACCATTATTGCCTTACCTTTTCTCTACATAATTTAATTGACTCTTATTCTATCAATTCAAATTTAACTTAAAGATTGTTCAATTACTCCCAAGGAATTCAATTTGTTATCTGGTTGTTTAGTTTATAACTAAGGAAAAACTGATAAAGCAAAGACTTGAAATAGTTATAACACTTGAAACAGCTATTAATACAAAGTTAAACTTTTAACAGCTTACCTTTCCACATAAATACTTTTGCTGGTTCCCAAAGCATATAAGCTAGTCAGAATTCTATAACACGACACCTGTACATCTTCCACTAAGGAAAAACAGAAACAAGAACAAAAACACTTGTTATTTATATGTTGTCCTAAGAAAGTTTAGGCTGAAACCAAAATTCCATACTGAGGGCATACTAATGTTTTTACCTTTAAAAAAAAGAAAAATTAGAACAAATAGGTAAAATGAAATATAAAAACTATTTCTCAAATACAATTCTTTTCTTTAAGGAGCTGAAATGTACTATAATTTATTTAGAACATTCTCAGGAGCATTTTTTTTTTATAATTTTTCTCTAGATAGAAGAAAAAAGGATTTCTTCGAGAATACAATTAAGCACAAGACCATCTGGGAGGACAGATTTTTGTCTCCTGTTCTGAAGGTACATAAAGATTGGGTCTTTTATTTTAACACCTAAGTGAACAGTAATGACAATGCTGGAGGAGGCAGTGAGTTAATTTCTGACCTGACATTCAAGGCATAAGTAAGTCAATCCTATAGTGAAGCCAGAAAATAAAATAAAACCTTATAGACGATCTATGATCCAATAAGACAGGTTTAAGAGGCAAAAAAAAAAAAACAAAAAAAAACTAAGAACCCTGGATTTCTAATTCTAATTCTTCTACTATTTCCTGGAGAATCTACCATGATAGGAATGGAGAAATCATTCTCCAAAAAGATCACATCCAGACCTGTTTCCATGCTACACTACAATGTAAGCAATGTTCCTATAATGGTTCAAGGAAATGTTTGGCGAGTAGCAGTTGTGTTACCCACTGAGTAATGCAGTGGTTTTCACCCAGAGCGCTGCTTCACCTGGGAGACCTACAAGGTTGAGGGTCTGAGAGGTGTGTCTGCAGTCAAGACCCACTTGACTGTTTAACAAGGACATACATCTTCTTTCATGTTCATATCAGCAGGAAACTGGGACAGGTCTGATATTATTTGTATTTCCACACTGGGTTGAGCAATCTGTGGATTTTTTTTGTTTTAAAGATTTTATTTATTTATTTGACAGAGAGAGACACAGCGAGAGAGGGAACACAAGCAGGGGGAGTGGGGGAGAGAGAAGCAGGCTTCCCGCTGAGCAGGGAGCCTGACGCGGGCCTCGATCCCAGGACCCTAGGATCACGACCTGAGCCAAAAGCAGACGCTTAACGACTGAGCCACCCAGGTGCCCCAAGCGAATATTTTTAATAATTATGGAATTCCAGGCAAAACCAGCTGATTAAATCCCCCATGAAAATAGACTGAAACCTATAAACAAAAAATATGTGAGCCACCCTAGTAGACCAATGATTTAGACACAGATTTTGTCTCCATAGTTTCATATTTGTTGGTACAAACAGCTTGTACAAACAATCAGCACTGACTCAGATATAATTCAAAAACATTTAACGTTGCATGTCCCATGCTCAAACTGCACAGGAAAAATTCCATGGAAAGAGAGAACACAGAAATAGTAAAATTTGGAGAACCTGCACTTCAACAAGATGGCAGTGAGTGCCCACAACCACCGCCTTTACCGGTCCCTTCTGTAAAGCCACGTGACTCAGGGATCTATCTCTTTAAGAATGGTTTCTATAACTCAAATGTCAACCTAATGTTGTGGGGAAAAAAACAAGCACAGTTTAACGAGTAGGCAGTGTATGAGTAACCAGAGCTTTTATAATTTCTCATTGTACTATTAGATAATGAAACTCTAAGTAATAGATTTACATACAGATCAGATCTTCTCCGAACTGATGCTGGCCAATATGCTCAAATAATGATGACAGCATCGGCAACAGCGCCACTGTGGTGTAATTGATAATCTGAGTGACACCTCTGGGTTGGTTTCGGGTGTGGGTGAACTGGCCCTGCTTGAGATTCTCCATGGTCTTCTCCAGGTCCTCCGCGGCGTTGTCCAGGAAAGCTCGGAGCGCGCTTTTAACACTCTCTAGGCCAGTCTTCATTACGGTCCTAGGAAGGAAAGAAGGGAGAACATACACCTTGCGAAAGGAGCAAGTGGGAATACAAATAAAACGTGCTTCTACTCTCTATTTATCCATTACAGCCACTCAGTCAACTAAATCTTTTTAATTCACTCCCAATTTTTTCAGTGTACTTGAACTTACAAGCAGTATCACTCTGTAAATGCATCACCTTTCCTAAATGCCTTCAGAGTCAACTTACTTAGGACCCCAATCAAAAAGGCAGTGGTAATGCTTTCTATTTTCTACCAGTATTTTCAAATTTTGAGAGTATTTGTTTTATACTCTGACAAAACACAGTTTTTGAGCCAGTTGAGTTAATCCCAAATCCAACACAACCAGAATGTTTCCTGAGGCACTGTATGGGAAAGAAACATTTAATCCCAGCTCAACCCAGTCATCAAATGATACGGATGTTTTGTGCTTTAAGTGTGGCAATCAGCTAAATGAGCCTCCAAAGGCTGAACTTTGTACAGAAGTGACCCTCTAATACCACCAAGTCTAGTAGGAAATGAAGGTGTATAATAGCATCTACTTATTTTTTTTCATTTATTATACAAAATGCCTCACATAAAATTTTAAACGTGAAAATAAATAAAGAGCATCATGGCACATTCTCTGTAGGAGACATTTAGGAACTTTTATTTAGATTTATCCTGGATAATAAATGAAATACACATATGGCTTAAAGGCTGAATCAACTCTGTGAGATACACTGATTTTGTATTTAGGCAACCTATTGGATTTCCAGTCATGTTGCCAGAAGCGCAGTACACACACTGAGCTGCGGTCTACTTCCACACTTGGTATGCAATCTTTAGCTTCACTGTACTCATCTGTAAAATAAGAATAAAACCCTGTTCCTATAAAGCTAAATGGTATCACAAATGCGGAGCACAATGGTACCACACCCGGAAGCTACTAAGACTTCTCAAGTTGGAGCTTACCGTTTCTACTTCACGTGATACATTCCCAATTCAACCCTCCGTTACGTTCCTAGCTGCTACAGAAATTACTTGAAATGTGAATAACAATTTATACAAGATCATAAAAATAATAAAATGCCATTGTATCCGTCATTTACAAAATATTTTTTCACCCACACTTAAGTCTTTATTACAATTCCAAAGAATAAAATCAAGAGACAAGGTGAGTCTTCATATTCTTGTGTAGCATTCCTACAGTTATGTAGACAAAAATGTATCCACTTACCTGGCATCCAAAGTCTGACCCAAAATATGAAGGCAGTTGACAATTGATGTGGCATCATTTCCTAAAGAGGAAAAAGAAGGCTGTGTAAATTGCCCTGAGGATTTCTCACTGTTCTTTTCTAGTAAGATTTGTGTACCAAAAATTAGCCAGTGGTACAATTCCATAATAACGCAATTAAAACGATTTTCTGATGATCAAGTTTGAAATCATGCGGTTTTTCTGCTCAAAAGTGGTTATGCAAATGTAAGGAGAAAAGCGATAAAGCATGTCTCATCAAATAGCTGACATACTCAAGAAGCATTCAAAGCGTTGTGCCAGGCTGAGGTGCTTTAACTGAATTCTTCAAATATATTCGCCTCCCCATACTGGCTCATCTTCTTTCTAAGTCATATTGTGTGTCAACTTTTAAAGTGAACTCTTATGTTTAAGAAAGGAGGTGGGCTAAAAGTCTAATAAATTTAACTCCCTTTTAACTACCCAAGTGTCTCTGCATTAAGATGAATTAATGCACCTGAATGTTTTTGGTCTTTGGTAAAAAAAGAACTACCAAACTGTCCTGCAAATAAGCTTCAGTGGCTGAAGAAGTTAAATCCTCTTCTTACGAGATGATTGAAATGGGGATGACTTTTCTTGAAAGTCAGATGAAATTCACCCATTTTGATTGGCATGTTTTATCAGAAAGTATAGAAATATGAGTTATGCAATTACTATGTCCATTCTACTCTGTGATAAAGATACATGTGAGCAAATAAACAAAATGATGAATACAAAGTTACAAAGTAATTTGATCACTCACAATATAGTGTGCTAGTGTTACTTCCTCATTTTATACTTTCCTATTTATAATATGCAAAGTCATTTCCTGGGCCCAGAGATTAATGACTCCTATTTGAATGTAAGTTTTTGTAACTTTTGAGTATGTTATACTCTGTGCAAAAAAGAGTCTAAGATGAATGAAATATACATGAAAAATAACAACTACCTTGGAACCTAGATAAGCCAGTTTAGTGATACGATACAAATAAGAAAAAAAAAATAAGGTATTCGTTGCTAGACTCTGAGTTCTTAAATAAAATGTTCCATTCTTCTTGTGCTTTGATTCTCAGAATTTCTGGTAATAATGAAGACAAAATCAGCAGAAACGCAGAATTTGTTACATCCTTGTCTACTGATTAGTGGCAGTCTTAGAGCTTCCACTTTGGTCCGTAGAAGTATTACTCATTTAATGATTCATTCACTCAATCAATACTTGTCAAATACCAGGCATTCTCAAAGTTCCAGTAATAAGTAAAAGAAAGTTCTCATGGTACTTGCATTTTAATGCGGGACACAAGGAATAAAATTTTAAGAAAAAAATCAATAGGAAACATAATATCAGGCTACACCAAAATAAGTATTTTATATTTGTAGATTATATTAATTATATATAACTAAATAATTTAGAGTATATGTTATATAATTAATATTCATATATGTCAGGGGCTAGGGATTAGAGCAACTGGACAGAGTAATAGGGTGAGTGGTCACCAAGCCCTTTCTAAGAAGGTGGCACCTGAGCAGAGATTTGAATGAAGGAATGAATCATGCATAGATCTGGGAGAAGGCACCCAGGCAGAGGGACCAGCATGTGCAAAGGGTCTGAGGCAGAAAATGGAGCTGGTGTTCCAGGCAAGGAAGTGGCTAATGCATGATCAAGATTCAGGGGAAAGAAGGACCCTATGAGGTAGAGAGGAAGGGAGTGGCCAGGTTCTAGAGCCTTGCAACCAGCACAAGAACTTTGATTTTTTTTTTTTTTTCAAGTGCAATAGGGAGACATTCTTAAGGTTTTGAACAGGATGGGATCTGATTTACATTTTAAAAGGATTAATTCACCATGTGCAAAACTCCGGAAGGGCAAAAGTAAAGTCGGTTAGGAATCTACTAGAGTCGTCTAGACTCAGAATTGATGGCAGTGAATTTGGATTAGGATATCCGCAGTGAAGAATTTATTTTAAAGATATGCTTATGGCCTGAACATGAGATGAGACGGGAAGGAGCTAAAGATAACTCCAAGACTGTTTGGGTGAGCACTTGGTATGAGCAACTGGGTGAATGGTGGTAAGATTTCCTGATGCGGAAAGAGCCCAAGAAAGGAGCCACAAGAGAGAGAAGAGGGGCAGCATGGGGCGGGGGGAGGTAGCACGCTCTTCTTTGGACAGGTTGGGTATGATGGGCCTGCTGATCTCAGGTAGAGAGGCAGAACAGGCAGTTGGTACACAAATCTGGGATGCAGGGAACAGATCTGACCTGGAGCTCTACATTTGGGCACCATAAGCATACAGATATTTTCAAAAATTGTGGGCCTGAATGAAGTAAGTCAGCATGTGCATAAACACAGAAGAAAAAGGGTCTCGGGGCCTCCAATGTTTGGAAGTGGGAAAGATAAGGAGAATGCAGCACAGAAAAGGAGAAAGACAAAGGCCCAGGAGGAAGATGGGATACACAGCAATGTGCAACTATTATTTAGCACCAAGTCAGAGAGGCTGACCCTTCACTCTCATCCTAAAACTCACAGTTCTTTTCCCCTTTCCCTTACAGTCTGCTGGCTCCTCGTATAGATGACCTTGTTTGTACTTTGTCCTAAGCCTGACCATGCCCTCTTCCAAAGGAGCGGTTGGGGCATTTTAAACCTCCATTCGTAAGAACTCGTGAGGTGGGACTTTTGTTCCCTGCTGTGGGCCAGCCCCTAGGACAGTGTCTGGCCCCTAGGACAGTGTCTGGCCTACAGCAGGCATTCAACTGAATCTTGTGGGTTGTGAAGAGGAAACTGTACCAGTGGCCAGAAAAGTTCTGTGAGTCAGAGTAAAATGCATATGGTGAATGTGAAAGTTCTGTGATTGTAAAGTCACAAGCCATAAGCCCCGTGAAGCGGGGTGCCCCATAGGAGATGCAGTATGACTTTGAACGGCAACATCTCAGTGTGAAAAGTGGTGGAGAAAGGATCCTAACAGATCGAGGAAAAGTATTAATTGAATCTTCAACATTTTGTGGTGTACACCAAGCAAAAACATTTATTCTATCAGCACAGGTAAAAGCCTAACTAATGGTTAGTCTTGAAGAGATTAAAGCTTGCAGTAGGAGTTTTAAATAAAATAAGAATTGCCCACATCCTGCCCTTCTTCAGGCTCTCCAGATCACCATCACCAGAAATGTCAATCACGCCATCAGTAAAAACAGGAAAGACAAGTGAACGTGTAGTACAATGGTAAAATTTTAAAGTGATGGTTGTATTTTCAAAATATTTAACTACGTGTAATTGCTTCACTGCTCAGACTAGAATAAAAACCAAAAGTTTGATACTTTTCAACTGACACTCTTTTAAGGTCCAAACTACTTCCTTTGGCTTCAAACATACCTGCATCACCTCTAAACACCTAGGGAAACACCTATGGATTGCATATTTGTCTTTAAGATTGTGTGTTTGCATCAGTGTGTAAGCATAAAAGGTACATAATTAAAAGCATAACTTATACCTGAGTCTAACAGCGACAGACGGCCAGTGTCCAGTTTTTAAAATCATTGTACCAAGTCTCATACAATAACTCTCTAAATAAAAATAATGAAGTTAAAGATGTTAGAGTCAAAATATTCTTTGTATTTTACTCCCAAATTGTTTTGTGGTTTTTAATTTATGGTCTCTGTATCTCAGGAGCTTTTAGTGTTATCCACAATGTGACATATGATGGCCTGCTTCTGTTTTGCCATCTGATGTACGGAGTATTATCAGAAGGGACTTTCCCTTCACTGGGAAAGCAGTAACCACCATTCTAAGTTTCGTTCTTCTACCTCACTTTTCTTGCATGGCAATACTGCACTGCATTCTCTCCTTTGAAGAAATGATTAATCTTGGCAGAATCCTCATTAATAATGAGGAATAAAATTATGCTAGAGATACAAACTTCTCTCAAATTAGGGGGGGGATAGAGAGAAACCGAAAAGTGCCAATGACTTTATTCCTTCTGAAATCTGCAATCCTGGACAGAATAAAATTACTGAAACTTTAACTTGGTGAGAAGTTTCAGTTAAACTGAAGACATATTTTACGTAATTACATATTCTGTTCATTTACTCCAAAGTCAGGACATTCTCTCCCATAGAAATATGTACAGGGGAAAGAAACATCTGTATTGCTCTAATACTGTTTTCTGATGTGATCCTCATTATAGGTTTTTAACTCTGGTATTTTAACATAACCATAGAATTGTTATGTTAGGGAAAGACCTTAATGGTCCTCAAGCCATGACAACAATAATCAGCAAAAGTAGCAGACTGTGCATAACTGAGCCATTAGATACCCAGCATAATGACAGGTTCAGTTCTTTGATAGGCACAGTCCTCAGAGACTCTGAGTACTTTAATTTTCCTTTCATTATGTGTCCTAGGAAACAAATGCAAGCACGATCTGAACCTTCTTAAGGATAACACGTACATGGACTAATTTTCTAATATCTCCTGATACGAGATAGTCCTCATTTTAAACACCTCAGTGGGTTTTGGGAGTGGGGAGATAACAGATGGATCAACATAAACTTAACCCACTAATTTTTTAATCAGGGAGAGATACCAACTGATAGAATCCACTATATTAATAACTTCACTCTTGAAATTCTTCTAAATATAACATTAGGATTTAGGCAGCAGTTTAAATCAGGCATCCCCACCTGGAGGGAGAAAACCCAACATTTTAACAAGAACTACTGCTTCATTTAAATACATGACAATCCTTATCTTGTTCAATGGCCCTGTGGCTAATACTGGAGTGGAGTGAATGATGTGCCACATAGGGCTCTAGGGTCACTGAGGTCAAACCAGAAGAAATTTTGGAGTGCTGTGCTCATCATGTTACTGAGGGCTTGCTGGAGTCCAGGCCTTTCTAGAAGTCTCTCAGCCAAATTTGGAAACTCTCCAGTAACTCTGGACAATTTGCTCTCTCGTTAATATGTTAAAAATTCACCAGAAAATGGGAAAGTAGAAAAGGCCTCCAAATGACAACTGTTTGGTGACAGCCTTCTCAAATCGTTCTTGTAGCTGAAAGGATCACTTGTTGGTCGGGTTTAACGATCATGTTTGAAGAGTCATTACTTAACGTGTTACTTCCTGTTCAGTGTAAGTGCCCTGTTTTCTCGTACAGCTTAAGGAATAAAAAAAAAAAAAAAAGTGATTCTTATAAATTGTGGGAGAACTGGGTACTACATTTTTCACAATCTCATAAGAAAAAAAAGTAAAATTTCAGTTATTCATGAATGTAAGAAAGTTTAAAATCAAGAGCTCTTACTGCATCGTTCTTAGTGTCTACTCTTCTCTATCAGACTGTGGGCTGGGCTTCCTGAAGGCAGGACCTAGTTCGTTCACTCATTCAATCATCAGATACTGATAAATATGTACTATGTGCCAGACCTCAGATACAACAATAAGCCCTCAGTGAGCGGAGAGGTTTGTGTGAGTGAGACATGTGAATCTGGTGACATCATCACTGAGATGAAGGAAAGGTATTGGGAGCTGTGAGAATGTTGTAATAGGAGGGGGAGAGATTGGGGGAGGTTTTCCTGACAGAGTAGGTAATATTTAGGTTGAAGTCTGAAGGATGAGCAGTTTACTCCATTATGGGTGTAGAGGACCAGAGAGGTGACTGCTATGTCTGGAGACCCCATTCCAGTCAGGAATTATAGCATGTGCAAAGACCCTGCGCAGAAAGGAATACAACACTTTGAAGAAGCAGAAAGAGGGCCACTTAGGTAGAACCATCGAGAGTGAGAAAGTGCCAGGAAACGAGGATGGAGTAGTACACTGGGGACACTTTGTGAAACACTGTTGTGGCCAGATTCAGATTTTTTATTTTCAAGCAAAGGGAAGCCACTGAATATGCAGGAGTGTGACAGGAGAGACTGGGTTTGGGGAAGATTGAATTGTTGTGGAGCATGGTTTGGAAGAGCAAGAGGGGATTCAGAGAGAATGGTCAGTTTGCTCTTGGAGGAGGACCGGTGGCAAATGCCTGGACTGGCCTGGTTGCCGTGCACAGGTGCAGAAACCTTCATTTTCCTATCCCCACAGCCTGAAAGCATGCCTCCCACACAGCAGAACACAGTCAATGTTTATTGAATGGGTGCATCAAAGGCATGTCATTAAAGCATTAGATTTATTTTCATATCTAAAAATAGAGCCCTTAAGAAGCCCTGACATGCATACACTTGTGGTACCATCTCTGTCCCTGTTGGAGGCTTTGTTACGGATTCTGCTTCCTGTAAAACTGACTGAAAGGCTTAAATGGGCTGTAATAGGAGGGCTTATGTATTTTCTAACTGCCTTGACATTAGTAATCAGAATTTCCACTTAGTAAAAGTGGGATAAAATGATGGGATTAAAAGCAATATTCCATTAATCAATAATGGGTCCTTGAAAATGGCCAATGGGATCCTTACTACTTCTCAACTTGCCTGGGTCTTATCTACGCCCTAACCAATTTTCTAAAATACTAGAGCGCACCAACTTACAATCACTGACAAGCATTTCAGAATTCAAACAGAAAGCCTATCTATATATTATGAAGACACTAATTTATTTATTATTTTTTTCCATAAAGCACTTTAATGGATACACCAGAACTACTGTTCTGTGGGGGAAAAGGGCTTGTTCCCCTTTTTAAAAAACTTACCTTTTTCAAATATAAAATGAAATAGCTTAAACACCTCAAAAAGAATATATGAAACATAAAAACATGACTGATCTCTTTAATTCTTAGTGTGCCTCAATGTTTAGAACATATCTTAAAGTAGGTAAAAGACATACACAAAGAGAAGTCAAAATTGGGGGAATCTTCAATATATCAGATAAGTTTCTACTACAGATAAGGTCTGGAGGTACAACGACAACTTGGTAGCCAGCCTGGAATAAACAGTCCATTACTCATCAAACCCTGACCTCACCACAAGTATTCTGTCTGTTGGTTTACATTAATGTTCCCCCTTGTGTCTCCAATCTCACCTTCCTGATACGTTGAAGGCTAATGTGTATCTTTCTACATCTTTATCTTTGCTCATTGTTCATAAGACACAAAGCCCAAGTATTTCTTTGCTAACCTCCATTTCAAACTATCTTAATTTACCCTTAGCTTAAGTCATAAAAAGTGTTTTGAACTAAGTCAGTACAGGAAAGACATTTTGATCATCAGTTTATTCATTTATTCCATCAGAATATGGAAAAATGGTATCATGTAAAAGAAGGGAGAAGGGAAAAAAATAAGAGATTAATAGGACTATAAAGGACCACTGTGTGTGTGTGTGTGTGTGTGTGTGTGTGTGTGTATATATCATTAGGTCTCTCTCTTTAAGGAAATCCACAATGGCAGAACTGATACATCAAAAATAAATACCTGGCATACCACTTCCATTGCATTCTGGAAATGGGAAGATAATAAAGCCTTCATTGTACAGGTACTTTAAATAGCCAAGTCCCCTAGTCTGGTTCATTTGTAGTTTGATTTATCTAAATAAAAACTGTGCAGATAAGACTAGGAATCCCTTAGATTTGAAAGCTGGACAGTTAAAGTTTCCACAGCACTTGAGCATTCATTACCCTACATTAGACCAGTTATGTGCAACTGATCTCTAAGATCAGGAGTCATTTTAACCTACTTTAAAAATGACAAAAAAAAAAGAAAAACAAGAGTTCAGAGAAGTCAAGTCCTTTATCTAAATCATTCAGCTGGTCTAGTTGCAAATACAGCACCTAAATCTAGGTTTAAATCTAGGTTTTTCTATTTGAAGCCCACTATTTTCCCGGGACATCCTATTAGTGTCTAAAGTCAGGTTATAACTGTCAAGTGTAGACATGACATGGATAAGACTTAAAATTCCAATAACTTGACCAGTCTGTATTAGAAAATGTTTGATTAATGAAGGCCTCTTGAAGTTTGTATTACTTTACAGGCAAATGTCAAGCAAAATTTGAAACAATGAAAACAAGAGAGGCTAGAATAATATAAAGAAGACACACAAATACACTTTTGAGGCAAAGACACATAGTAGCTCTCCAGTAAATTCCTGTTAAAAATAAAAGTAATAGTATTTAAAGGCTAAGGGGTTTGAGATACAGTGCCTAAATGGGATATCAGCATCGTAGAGGGATGGAATGGATGTTAAAGTCGAGGTATGACAAGTTTTATTGTGCATTTATCTTCAATTACTGGACCCTTAAAAAAACCAGGAGATTAAAGAATAGGCAAAATTAACCCACGGTAATGGAGGTCTACATATAATTTCTTTGCAGAAGATAATAAATTGGAAAATGGCACAAGGGAGGCTTCTGAGATGCTGGAAATGTTCTATGTCTTGATCCATATATATATGGAAAATTTCAACAAACTATATCATTAAGCTATCTTCAAGATTTGTGTACTTTGTTCTATATATGGAATACCTCAAAAAATTTTAAAGAAAATTATAGTGAAATGTAACATAGAAAACCAAGAATTTACAATATGCAAGAAGTTAGAAATAGCACACAAGAAAGTATTATTATGCTCATTAGTAAGAATGCAAACACTGCACTTGAGAAAAGGGGTCCCTGTCAGAATGATATGTAATAAGACAAACGGAGGACACTTGAATCCACTGTTTTTACAAGAAAGTTGAAGAGTGTATAATTCTGTCTCCACAATGTTCACAGAAATTTTTCTATGTTGAAGAGAAGTCAAACAAAGGTCAGTAAACTAGAAATTATCTTGAAGATAATCTGCACATTGATTTGGGATAACTGAAACATTAATGCAAAAACTCAGGCAATTTAAATGAAATAGAACTTTCAATTACTAAATTTAAGAGCACCAAATATTGGATCTAATAAAATTAGCAACCAGAGGTTTAAGGAATTATATCCAGAAACTATCATTTCTCAAAAAATAGACCGTTTTAAAGGACTTAAATGTGTATATGTGTGTGTGTGTGTGTGTGTGTGTGTGTGTGTGTGTGTGTGTGTGTGTGAAGATATATACATACACATACCTATTCCTCCGTTCATTCATTGTGGCTTTTAAAGAAATGACATAATCCTTAGCTTTTCCTGTAAATGGAATTGAACTTGCAACACGTGTATCGGTACACTCAATATTTTATGACCAATATTACCCCAACACTGTCTCATCACCTAGAGTGCACAGGGCTGAAGTTTGCTTTTGTGGTTTATAAAAGCAGAGACAGGAAATAAAAATACAAATTCTGCCAGTTTCTCTCGGGTCCTACAGCCCCACACCAAGGAGGACCTGTGGAAAGTGTCCAAAAGCAGGTGCTCGGATGGGTGGACTTCAGTTACGTGAATAGAATACCCAGACACAAACAAAAATGGGCTCGAAAAGTCCCTTTTGCCAAGTGAAGTCCTTGCCTCACTGTCTCTACTATGAAGCTCCAATGTCTGGAATGCAGTCAACATGCAGATCTGTAGTCAAGAGCATTACAAAAAAAAAAAAAAATTAAAATAAGTGCAGTTAAAATTTTTTGATTTCTGACAGCTCATTCTGCAATCTATTAGAAATAGACAAATTCGAGGGCCCAGTTCTGCTTCACCCCTCTGAAATAAAATACGGCAGAAGCTGCCACTTGCATTCATTTTTCTCTCTCATAATAAATCTTTTGATTTTCCCAAATGTGCTTTGGACCAGCATGAAAAAGTTACAGTCTTCAATTTCACCACAGATAATACTACTTACAAACAACCTCGAGGACCTTATCTTGGCCTATGACGACCATGCATGCAGCCATGCAAACATGCATTCATGCAACATAGCAGCACACAACACAGTGCAAAACTGGCAAAGAAAACCAAGTGATGGCCATGCTCGTATTCGTTTCAAGGGTCTCCTTACCAAATAGTGAAATCCTATGCCTGACAAGAACTCCAAGTTTGCAGAATAGGCTGAAGACAAAAGAAAAACAAAAGAGAAAGGGGGAAAAAGGGGGAGGGAAGGTAGAAAAGACAGGGAGAAATTAAAATAAAATTAAAAAAAAAGAAAAAAAAAGAAAAATAAACAGCTGATATATGAGCAGGAAAAAGCAACATGATGTCACGCAGAAAGAATCAATTCTCTGAGCAGAATGTGGAGTAAAGGTATTAAAGAAAGAATCTCTGAGTGCGTATCTTAAACATGGTTAAAAAAGCACATATTATAAGTAAAGAAACCAAAAAAAACTTGAAAGCAAAGCTAATTAATATAAAAGCCATCTATCTGAACTCCACAAGAATAAAACTACTCAAATACCACAAGGAACACACTTAAATTTTATCTGCCCAAATGTAACCACTGGAATTCTAGAATATTTGTTATTGTTGTCATGGACATTATTTAAAACCAGAAGTATGGCACATTGGGCATAAAAGGTTACTTGAAGTTTCAGTATGTTAATCACTTGAACTTTCCTTTTTTCCAACTGTGACCACACCCCTTACAAAGCATCCCGTGAATCTGAACACAGTGAAGGAGAGAGAGAATTTGAACAACTGATAAACATTACAGCTGGGATAACTTCAAGGGATCTCAATGCTAAGGCTTGAGTTGAGCTGGTTTCTTATCTCCTCTAGGTCTCTGTGTCCTCCCTGGGGATCAGTAGTGGGGGAGACTGCAAGGAAGGGTGGCCTGCATTCAGCATGATAGCGCTGGTATGCGCTAACTCGCACATCAGACCCCAGAACCCTAGGCAAGACTTGCTACTGACCTGGCTGGTCACCAGGCCACAGTCTAGTAGGCTCCTTCTAAGTATTTTTGGGAATACTCTTCACTCACTTCCCTGCTACACTCCCTTCTACCCACCCCTCAGGATTCAGCATGGGACAAGTCCACTCCAACAAACCTTTGCTAATACCCAGGGCTCCTTCTCCCCTGCCAGTCCAAGCTGGAAGGGGAACTCTTTGGCAAATCTCCACCATGACACCTATCCTTCCATATTCCAACTGATACTAGTGTCACATCTACCCACTCTCTCCTGAGCTCTGGGGAGAACACAGGATCTGCATAACCCGAGCTTACCAAAGCTCTAGCCCTGACGATCCATTCATACGGTGCTACCCACACCCAGCCTGACTGTTCCAATGATGGAAACGGCTATATTCTGACTGTCCCATCCTGTCTTGCAAAGTTCTCCCGTGAACAGCAGTGTGCAGACGTACACTCGTCAGGATATACACAATGCCATGGGAAAAAAAAAATGGAGTCACGTGCTCATGGCAGGATGGGAGAAAGGAGACAGGGAATCACCTTGGTGATACTGACCTTCTTAACATGAAGTTTTGGCTACCATTTCTCATTTCAGTAACTATGCCAATAAGGTAAGAATGAAAATTAATTATATAGGGCATTGTATAGCTTTTCCAAGAGAACATTCATCGACAAATGTCTAAGTGAATTTGAGGTCTTGAGAAATCTCCTAGCAGTTCTAAAAGTTTTGAAAACAATGATCTGTTCAAGTAGATATTAGAATTTAAAATAAGACATCAGCCTCCTGAGCTGCATTATTATTCATCTCTGTGTATACTGTAAGGAAAAAAAAAAAGACAATAAACCTAAAGCAACCTTTTCCAGGTGCCCTCATCCACCGAGCCTTATGTATGCTAACTCAACAAAGGTCTGTCCCCATCCGAAGAGAGTGATAACTTCTTAAGAGTTGTACACATTTTGGATCTCTACAAGTATACCAACCTATTTTAAGTGGTCTCTTTAGCACTTCCTGAGACTCTAGGTCTGCATGAAACATATGGAGATAATGTTGAATTTAGGACACTAGGATCATGTTCTAAACCAATTCATCCGGACCTAGGACATTTTGCTGTGATGGAAAACAGAACTGCTCTGTATCACCTTCTGTTGGATACTGAATGTCTGAGAAAAATGACTTCTTATAGTAACAACTGCTTCTTAACTTTACTTGTTCCTAATCAGTGGCCAATGTGCTACCAGAGAGAAATACAGATATGTAGAAAACCAAGTGCACCTAAAAGACAAATCATATTTTTTTCCTCTCCTGTGCCATCCACTTTCAGATTGTAGTTTCTATCCTGACTATAAGGTTTCATTACGAAGCTTTGGCGTATGGTTTTCTCCAAAAATATTTTCCATAATGTTGTTATTCCCTTACTGTATATCCCATCATTACTAACATTCTTAAGAATTTATAATGCATCTACACTTCCTTAGCTTTGATGCCTTGCTTTGTCATTTTGCTTTTCACCTCATTGCTCTACTGAAAAGCTCCCTAGGTAGTCTCAATACCTGCCAATCAGCAAATCTAATAACACCTTCTCAACCTCCATCCTGAAGAGCTCTCTGCGGTACGTGGCATCATCGACTATTTCAATCTGGGAAACTCGGAATTCTGTTTTACAGCAATGCATTTCCCCTTTTTCTCCAATTAATCATTGTCAGTGAGCCGACTTAATCATTTAAGAGCCCACTTCTGAAAACCCTTCAGATGGAATAATTCGCCAAGTTTATTCAGACCTTTTTGCTTCTCTCTCCATTCCCCCTTCTCATCTGCTTTCAGAACTTGGAGCATCACAGGGGTACAATCTCTGAACGTGTCATTTCTTGCTCTGGTCTCTCCACCCATACCAAACTCTCATTTCCAACCTTTGGCTGGACATCTCCAGCCGAATGACCTGCTACTACTTCCTTATATACTTCAATGATTTCCTACCCAAATTTAACGTCTTCTACTCAAAACCAGTTCTGTCATTTCTTTTTGCTGTCACCACCAATATTGTTCCAACCACTCATCATCGAAACTCCAGCACCATGTTGACCTCCTTCTTCCTACCTTCCATAGGACTCATTGCCCTGTCCTGCGATTTTCTCTCATCCATGCTTCCCATATCCAGCCCCACTGTGCACGTGTATCTTCTCTATATTCCCGGACCTTTATGTACGTTTCCATTACTCAGCACAACTTACTAAGTGGTTAGCTCTACATGTAAGCGGCTACTCAGCTGCACTTTGAAGTGCACTGGAGTTAGGAACCGCATTGTTTTATGTGCTTGTTCATCCTCAAACCCAGGACAGCACCTCGCACATGGCAGTCGTTCAAAAAGACGCGCTGAATGAATCAGTGGGTAGAACCACCCATTTGAGGAAGCAGGTCTGTCTCAACAGCCTGCACTGCTGTCACAGCCTCCTAGCAAGCTGATTCTTCTCCATCCTGCTTTTGCTGCCGGACTGCCCTGTATCTCAATGGCTTCCTAGGGCTAATGAATTAAGTAAAAAAGACGAAATGTAAACATTAAAAAGAAAAAAGGAAGATGATGCCTTATTCTGGCAGTTAATGTCAATTAGAGTATTCCATAAGGAATCTACATAACCCACACTGCCCCTAAATTACTACATTCTACACTCTCTATGCTATTATCTACATGTAGAAAATAGTCCCCCTTCTGAATCTATGACCTACATGTTCTCTAAGATCAATTGTGAGTTATCATGGCTTTCCCTTATCTCTAGCCTGTCCACACCCATCCAGTGTGGCCTCACTTTACTTGGAATCCCACAGCACTGCATGGCTTTCTTCTAGAATTATATTTCTACTCACATACCCAGCTATTGCCAGATACACTCCCAGAGTGCAGAGGCCACACCTCACCCCTTTCCACACACATGATCATAGAGTAAATGCTCAGTACGTGAGGTCTAATGCCAGGAAGTATCTAAACATCCAATGGAAACAGCCCGTTCTTAAATGTGCAAGTTAACTTAGACCCACAGAACTATTGCTACACACAACTGTTAAATACAAATTAAAATGATCACTTCAGTGTTCAACCTGCGTATGAAGGCATGACTGCTTATCCACAGTAGCAGGGCCAGTGTTTTTTGTTGGGTTTTATCCTATTTTTTTTTTTTTTACCAATTTTGTTCACTGAAGTAATATTTAACTGAAGTGGTAAGAAATCACACATTTATAAATCTCAGTGATTCCATTTTAACACAGCAAACAAAAATTTTAGTCGGTTTTTGTTAGTTTGATGGTGATTTCGGTTGTTTTAAAACACATTTTTATGATTATAAAAGGTTTTTCACTTTAAAAACTTTAAAAATATACAAAAGTAGTAAGAAAAAATATCTACTATACTTCCCCCAATGAAAACAATTATTAAAATCAAGTTTCTTCCCTACCAGTATTTTTCTACATATACAAATACGGGTTTTTTTAAAAAAATCTAGATGTATACTATTTAAATATGTATTTTACTTTTTAAGTAATCATTGTCCTAGGTTATTACATATTTGCATGCATACTTTTAGTGACTGGACAGCATTTTGCATGTGCCATAATTTATTATTACCTTAATTCATTTTTTCATTCCAAAATTTTTCTGAGGTTAAATTTATCTACGTTTGGTGCACAGGTGCTGTGATGAAATTAATCTACTCCTATTAGTGTGTGTCTCAGTCCTGTATATTGTTATTTTAGACGGATTTCTCTTTTGGAAACGGCAAAGGGAAAAGTAAACTTTGCCAACCCTCTTTCCAGGAGGTGAAGAAAAACTGAAGATGACATTATGGAAAACATTCTGGTGCAGTGTTAATAAGAAGGGGGTACCTCAGGCCCCCAAACCACATTAACTGAGGCTGGCACAGAATAACAATGCTCTTCTGATTTATTCTGTGAGGGAGAGTCGGCAAAGGAAAAGTAGTTACTTCTGAGGTCAGGGAACAGTTCTAAGAATGAAACGTAATGAAGATAAAACATGATACAGGAGAGGGGGAAGAACAGAGTTTGCATACTTGTATTTTTTTCCTACAGTCTCTGACCGCATTGTCTCTTAGTTTACATAATTGAGTGACAGCTACATCAACAACAACTCTGGGAACAAAGCTGTTGTTATGAAAGGCTGGGGGGGGTGGGGTGGGGTGTGAGGAGACTTTGCAGTTAGGGCTGCAGGAGGTTTAAAGGTAACTTGATGCCCTGGCATTTTCTAGCTGCTGAGACCCTCCCAGTCCCCTGGGGATGGTGAGCCTGTGAAATGCAGAGGGATGGGCCTCTCTCTCCTGGGGAAAAAAGACCACGCCAAAGGGAGAAGGGGAAGGGGGTTCACGTCTTGGAAAGTAGCCCCTCACTCCTCTTTTTCCGTTAACAAAGTTGGTGGAAACAAAGTATGCCCCGGATGGATTCTCTGTTTCCTTAACTATCATCGGTTTTACCAACTTGACAGGAAGATCACTATTTGAGGAAGTTTGCAGCCATTTTTAACCCTGTTGCAATCTTATATCACATGACATCACAGATCACTAAAGTCAAGTCCAAGGAAAGCTTGTATCTTGCTTCGTGTAGGTTACTCATTTTTATATAAATTTTATTTTTCAGACACAATCTAAGGGCTTGGTGTCAATTCCTGTGCGATTTGGTAATATAGAAATAGATTTGCTGAGTAATCGAATCTCACGCGTACTAAATTTTGGCAGAATTCTGCAAACTCAGACTTGAAATACCCAGCAGAATCACAAATCAATCTATGAGGACTACCTAGGCTCAAAGAGAAATGAAGAAAGCATGGCTAAGATACCAGCTTGAGTGGTGTGAGGGCAAAGCTTCAGAAAGTACATATTTTTAGGTCATTTTCTTCCACAAGTGGTCATTATTTTCAAACAAACATCGTAAAAGATAATTTCTGTAAATGGGATTTTACAATCCAGAAAAATGCCTGTATTTTTCAAGATTTTGGCAAAAATAATAGATCCGGAGAAATTTTAAAGGAAGGAATGTGAAAAGCAGCATTTATCACAAATACTAATCCGGACATGCCTCTACTTGTGGATTCTGTACTGGTTGCCTTATTCCTTCCATTCACCATTATATTTAGCAGCAAAAGAGAAGAGCTCAACATTTAGAACACATGTATTAACTTGCAGAGAGCATCCTCCTCCTCACAGTGTTTGGATTCCAAAGGGCCAGGGGTCAGGAAGCCCGGGGAGGGGGGGGCATTCTGCATGCTCCCCTTTCAAGGTACCCAGCAGCTCTTTCTGCAATGCAAATACACTTCACTCCACAACAGTCTTTATTTTATGTAGCTGTTTACCTAGTCACCATTTCCTTCTCCTTGTTTGATGCATGTCCTCCAGAACAGAGAGGTCTGCTTGCTGCAGATAAGAAGTATAAACGATGGTTTTTGAAATACTGATCAATTAAAGGAAGAACAACCTGAAAGAAAGGAAAAGAGAACAAATCCACACAGTGGGCTGAGGCCCTGGAGCAATCAGAGTTCTATCCACACCCAGCAGGTCACCCAATATCCGTAGCCATGCTAGTCGGCAGGATTTTAGAGCACACCTCTCTTAAATCTCACCCTATCTCCGGTCCCTGTGTGTGTGTGTGTGTGTGTGTGTGTGTGTGCGCGCATATGCACATGTGCATACATGAGACAGAGCGTGATTATGGGGAATACACCAAATTTTCAACAGTTTGGAATTACTTTCAATATCTTTTTAAAATGAAATATTCTTAGCATTTTCATCTAATGTGGTTCAGTGCCCGATCGGTTCAAAAATAATCAACAACTACCATTTATGGAGTCTCTACTAAGTGTGAAGATCGCAACTGACATACTGGCATTTCATTTTTTCTAGCAACTTCTCTGTATGGCAAGCGTCATCACCCGTGTTTTATAGGGAGTCAAGTGAGGTGCAGAATGTGAGCGACTTCCTCAAAGTCACGTTGCCCACAACCCACCTCCACGGTGTTCTTACCTGGCCTCTCCCCAAGCCCACTTGCGATTCCTGGATGCTAATGCTGCTGGTCTTTGGCAAATTCCCCCTCTTCACCCTGTGTGCTCGCACCACAAGGCTTTGCATATGCCATTCCCTATCCCTGAAATGCTCTTCCCACACCCCATAACCCATTCACTCTACTCCTGCAGACCTCAGCCCAGTGACACTCCCTCAGATAACCCTTCACTGACCTCCTCAACTAGATAAAACCCCCATATTCTGTGTTCTTATAGCATCATTTGCAAAAAACAAAAACAAAACAAAACAAAACACTTTGATTTTGAATTAGTCTCTCGCCATAGAAGTCTATAAGGTATATACAACAGGCATTTCTGGGTTTGTTCCCCTTAGTGCCCTCTCCTAGCCTCTATGACCACTCTTGGCTCTGTTTTGTTTACTACTGGATCACTAGCACGCAGGACTTTGCGGGACCTACTAGATCAATACTGGTTAAAAAAAATAAATGAAAAAAGTAATAATAACTGGATCACCAGTGTTTAAACTCAAGTCTGTCTAACTACATTTTTTTCCTACAACGTGGTATAGCATATTTATATAATAGCAAAATATAAATGTTTTGTAATCTTCCTAGAAAGTTGTGACATTGCTTGAACTTAGTGACTGGCACATAATAGCTACTCAATAAATATGTGAATGAATGAAGAAATTAAACCACATGAAGCATCTGCAAACAAAATCACTACCGGTGCTGAGTACACAGGGCGATACAAGAATGTATCTTAAATGTATGATTAGAGGCCATGAATACAGCACTTGTAATAATTGGCTATTAGGGGCATTACAACCCAGTAGAATAGAATAACTAGCAATATGCAGCTCAAGACAAACTTGAGATGGTTGATACAGCTTTTGAGCAGTATACTGAGTGATAAGAAAAGACAAGAGAAATCTCCCTTACAGAAAGGGCACAGTGCTGAAAACATATAATAGAAGTCCAATATTAATCAATTGAAATAACGTGCCATTTTGCAAATGATCTACAGTAACCACCAAATGCAAGTACTTTGAAAGTAAATTGACAGAAAACATTAAGTCTTCCGGTTAATTGTAGCGTACTATAAACAGGAGAACTTCCCAAGGGCATTCTGTGTCCATGAGAGTAATCCCTGGGATGTAGTCTAACAGCTGACAGAGGCTAGGCACATAGTACATGCTGTGTAAGTGAATGAAACCAATGTGGAGAATCTGCAACACTCTGTCTCCTTCCCTTACTAGCGGAAAGAAAGTCATGAATGTGCCAGGCAAAAAGCAGATTACTGATAAATTCTTATTAAATGGAATGAATAATAGAAATAGATATAGTGGATATATAAACAGTTTATCCTCTCTGATCCTCAGCTTCTTCATCTGTAAAACGAGGACAGAGGTCCCACCATAAAGATTATACAGTAAAGCTTCTAATAATGTAAAACTTTTAAATTTTATAATTTTAAATGAAAAATGCTTTTCCTCCTTATAAAACAAATGCTCATAATTTTTTTTAAATCATAACCACCGTCGCATATTAGGAAGTAGATATTTTTCTTCTATGTCATTTGATAAAAGCCCCAAAAAGGGGAGCTTTGAATTAGACTCCATACAGATGGAAGTGATTGTGGAGGATTCGGGCAGGAAGGACAGGGAGTTGAAGTATGACCAAGTATCCTGGCAACAAATTTATCCCACATGATTCAAGCAGTTACTTCTGTGCCAGAGAATATTTATTTGCAGAATTCACATTTGTAGACCAGCACGCCCTGGAAAGAGGCAAAGATCTATAGAGTATATTTGGTAAACAAACATACTGAAGCAAAAACAAAATGGGACTGTATACTGTACTTTAGCGAAGAACTTGATTTCCTGTTCGTAAGGGAAATGTTCTCCTTTGCTTCTGCTGCCACCATCTGTTGATGGGAAGAGGGGTTTAGGAGCGTGTCTGACTTCAAACATTACAAGATATTCACCCGAAATGCAACAATTAGAACACACTGCTCAATGTGTTATCCCCGTAAACTGAACACAGAAAGGCATCCAAAATATCAAGGCTAACTTCATTCAGCAGGATAATAATATTTAAAAAGGATTTAAAAAAAAAATACCCAAATCAAAATCAAAAATTTATTGAGGAGAGCCCATACATGGGGTTAAGAGCACACACGCGGAGTAGCTTTATGATCTTCTTGACACGTAGGGGACAAATGGAATGAAATAGAGTAAAAATCCCAGGTCTTCTTCCAGTAAGAAAGAAGCTCACTGGAGTGAGCACAGCCACTACAAACTAAGGAAACAAAATTGGTAACATTTTAACCCTGGCCTCTAATAAAGAGTGTTACTTCTTGCGGTGACTGACAGTTACAATATTACTATACCCAACTAAAAAGCTGCAGGAAGCCAGCTTGGGATGGGAGGGAGGATCACCACCATAGTATGAGACTGGAAAATGAACATGCTGCTCAGGGATAAGGAAGTTCACTTATGTCACAAGATGATTTCCATAAGCAAAGCAAAGACACCCAAGTTTTCCCCAGGGTGTAGAAAATGATTTCTAGGTTAAGAACTGATTGACCTCATGCATTTAGCTTGGAAGTGGCCTTCTGCACCTCCTTCATGCATACAGAAGGGGCTTCCTGCATATAGAAGAAGTAACGGCAACTATAATAACTGAGATGATATGCAGAACACACCAGAGAGCAAAAAAATTCAGAACTGGATATAAAGTTTTGGTAAAATTTATAAGCAGAGCTTCCTTATTTTATTAAGAATCAAACTGATTTTTGCTTGAAAAAGTTCTTTTGCAAGTGGAAATTAAAGCAATTTGAGATATATTTCATTAAATCTGAGACATGAGTTTGGGATAATTTTTAGGAAATTTAGGTAATATTTTGTAATATCAAATACCAAACAATGCTCTTCCCATGAATAAGTAAAAGAAAATTATGCCTTTTTTATACTCACAGATTTCATTTTTTGTATTGCTTTTACATCCGATCTCTCTCAAGACTATTACGTAAAATGGCTGCATCCATTTAAGGGACTGTCTCATATAAACTATGTCAAGACAGAGTTTTGCACATAGCTAAATATGCTAACATTTCAAGGAATTAAATAGGAAATATCTTTCCTTTTTACACCATTACACATTTTAACGAAAATGCTTATGTGCAAAGTCCTGATGGAGAGAATATGATCTAGATGTAATACAAAAATCAGAAAAAGGCATATGCGTATTCTTACTATGGCCATTAGCCTCAGATGTGTTGCAAGGGCAGTAAATTTAAAGATAAAAGAAGGCATGATAGAAGTTTCACTTGCAGGGACAATGAAAAATGAAAATCAAAATAAATGTAAACAATCCCAACTCTGCTCCTCTAACAGAGTTCTTGGTGACAGCCATCTGGAAAAGGAACATGTGGAAAAAACCTAATTCCTTGGGCTCTACACTGACCTAGCCTCACTTTCTCCCCAACATTGGGTTTAGAAGACCCTCTACCCTGTGGAAAGAAAGAAATACGCTAAGCAGGTGAATTTGCAGCCACGTTCTCACCACTCCCTCTGCACAAACACTGGTTTATTCAGAAACTTGAATACAATGTGGATAAGACCCAAACACATTTGTCCGTCACATTTCTGTTTCTGTTATCCCTGCAGGGTTTAAAAAAAAGTGTTTTTATTAATACTCTGATTTTGCCTTCCTTCTCTCTTGACGTAAGGAAGACCAAATTTGAGTTGCTACTCATATCAGATACTTTTAAACATGCTTGAGAAATTTCAGTTTTTAGCTCTATGCACAAAGGCTTCAAAAATTCACCATGGCCTCATTTTTTTTTTTAAAACAAATTTCATTAATTGAGACTAATTTGCTACTTTTCAGGGTAACTCATAAATCATATTTTTTTTTAAAAGTCATTGTATGAGCTACAGAGAGATTACGTATTACAAATTAGTTTGCACCGCTGGCTTTTGGGAAAAGATAGTTAAGGGGAAAGCCAAAGTACAGCCCTTGGCTACAGATAAAGAGCAGGCTGAGAAAGGAGGAGGCTCTTTAAGAGAACAATACTCAACTGGAAAATCTTCCCTCACATTTAGGATACAGGAGACCAGGAACAAGAAAATACCAAAGGGCTCGAATTTCTATGAACTTTAATCTGACATGCCAAACACTAAGTCCTAAATCCTAAGAAAACAGTAGCAAAAAGAGCCCCTGGTCAGGATGGGTTTGTGAAGGATATATTTATTGCTAAGGGATCTAGGACTATGGGCCCTGAGAATGAGGATTAAAAAACAAAAATTAAAACAGAAAAAAAAAGCATGAAAAAGAAAATAAAAAGATAATTACCAGAACACACTTGTTTTTCCAAAGGGGCTATCTTAATCCTTAATCCTTCTATCTTACTAGCAACCAGGGGCTGGAACATGATCTGACATGGAGCTCAGCACTTAACCACTCACATTTTAAGTCAGTAGTGCTGAGGACAATCATGAAATAAGATATGAGAAGAGGCTGTCTTGAAAATCTGTTCTGAATCTAAGATTTAAAACAAGGAATTCTTGAGGCACCTCAAGGTGGCTCAGTCAGTTAAGCATCTGCCTTTGACTTAGGTCATGATCCCAGGGTCCTGGGATCGAGTCCCACATCGGGCTCCCTGCTCAGCTGGGAGTCTGCTTCTCCCTCTCCCTCTGCCCCTCTTTCTGCTCATGTTCCCTCTCTCTCTCAAACAAATAAATAAAACCTTTTAAAGGATAAAAAAAATTAAACAAGGAATTCTCTTCATACTTCGGTAGCATGGGGTCACATGGGGAGGAGGTCTTCCGTTTTACTTTAACAGGGTAACAAAGTGTTCCTCATCGCAGATACTCTAGTATAAATGTATATCCCGACAAAGGCTAAACTCAAGGCCTTCACACCGCTTAGAAAGTTTGGGGATCCACAGTTTCGGTTTTTATCAAGAGCAGGGCCATTAATTTCATAAGGAAAGATTTAACTGTATCTTAAATTCTGATGTCCATATAGGTCTTTCAAAAATAAAAAATCAATCACAATAAACATTATAAGGAGAAAAGAATGGTATGTTTGATTTTTTTTTTTTTAAAGGTTTCTAAAATTACCCATCCCTAAGAACACGTTTGCCTACTGACTGTTAGGTTCTATTTAGTAATAGGATGGGTAGACGGTGTTTATACCGCCAGGGAACAGACCAAAAACAGCCTGGCAGTCTGTGCTGCTCTAGACCCTGATGTTGTCAACATGAAGAATAACAAACACTGGACTGTTAGTAATAGGACGATGGTACCTACCAAACTCCAGGATGTACTGATGGGCTTCATCCACATAGCGAATGAGTTGCTGAAGGAAGCTATAGGCAAATCGTTTCTCAATGGACGGTGTGTCCAATTCCAGGTCCTTGAACCCCCTAGAGCAGCAAAAATGAAATCTGGAAATCAGTTCCTACAAAGACTACTGGAAGGTCCAATTTTGCTTAAAAAGTATATATGGTATATATAAAAATGGAAGGTGATCTAATATCCTTGGAGCTAAAGGCAAAAGTGAGATTTAATTTATAAGGAATATCTTGTATCTGATATAAAACTCTAGAGAGTAACTCTATTATTATGCCAAAAAAGTCACCTTTAGAGAAAGAGAGGGTCATTTTCGCCAAAAATTTGTGCCCAAAAGATGGATGAGATTTAACCTAGGTAGTGAAAGGAACCAATCGGGTGACAAACAGCCAAGGGCGTTAATGTTTCTGATGTGTGTATTTTGAAGATACTATAGCTCTAAGGTTTAAATGGATCACTGAATCATCTTCAGCATTAAATCTGACAGGGATGTTTAAACATTCAGTCTTCTTAACAAGAACGTGTAGTGGTCGGTGTGCTTTTACCTGGATACAGCATAGCCATTGATCTGCAAGAATTTGAGGATGTCCTGTGCTTTTTCCCTATCCTTGGCTTTCTCTTTGGCTGTCAGTGTATCATAGGGTACCAGCAGGGGATGATTTCCACCTCCTGAGAGCATGCCGAGACAAGAACACAGCACTGCAATTAGAAAATAATCTGAAATGTGATAGAGCGGCATGTGTAACAGGACCACATTACAGAACTTCTAGTATCTATTATACACGGAGTATATATAAGTCATATAAGGCTCTTGCCTCTCCAGTGTCTTTAATGTTCTAATTAATTTAGGAAACCCATTCAAAGAAAGACTGTGCATAGGCCTTCTAAGAGGCAATTAAAATACGGATGCGCGGGTATTTGTGGTGTCAAGTTCTGATGACATCTGCAAGCACATGAGAAGGGAGGAGAAGCCGCATGCCCTCTCCATCCAAAGGAATTCTGGATGTGGAGTGTTTAAATACAGCCCAAAACATGCACAGCTTGAGCTAGTGAAATTATAAGGCACATTTCAAGGGATAGGCTTCATTTTCCACCCCCAAGAGAGAGAGAAGGAAAAAAATGTCTTAAGTATGGAATTTTTATTTTTTTTTAAAGATTTTATTTATTTATTTGAGAGAGCGAGAATGAGAGAGAGAGAGAGCACATGAGAGGGGGGATCAGAGGGAGAAGCAGACTCCCTGCTGAGCAGGGAGCCTGACGCAGGACTCGATCCCGGGACTCCAGGATCATGACCTGAGCCGAAGGCAGTCGCTTAACCAACTGACCCACCCAGGCGCCCCAAATATGGAATTTTTAGTATGCTTCCCAGATCAAACAGTACTTTAGAGTCACATATTCCACACAAAACCTATACTTACGCGCTAAGTTAAAAGCGAATCTCTCTTAAATGTCTAATAAGACTAGCATAGATACTTGACTGATTAAAAATTTTGGCAAGCATCTAGGTTTCCAGTTTACCTATTTTAGTGAAAAGTACAAAAGAGCATCCTTTTAGATTTAGAAAATACTGAACTTTTTAAAAAACGAATACTGAAAAATGTCTTTATAAAATTACGGACTTTGTAAAAATTTCTGTAAAATTTATAAAAGTTTCAGAACATGCACTGGTAATTCCAGATGTAAAGATCTGATGAGCGGTGTGCCCCAGGTGTAAAGTTTATAAAACACGTATGGGAATATATTTTCAACAGGATGCTGAAATTCCTGGAAACCAAGCTGCTAATGGGAATTCCAGAAAAAATACCTAAAAATAAATATTTGATTTGAATTGTGGGGACAACATAGAGCCTATTAGATCAGTGTCCAGTATGATGTCGCCGGGAGCCATTAAAACAATCACAAATAATGAATTTGCCTGACGTGTGAAATAAGCAATCAAAAAGGCAAAGGAGAAAATGCCATATTTCCCTGGAATTTGCTTGGACTGAGAGTTCCATCTACAGAAATGCAATCGCGCACTGAGCTTTCTCACCATTAGGTGACACTATAGTGTCATAAATGCAAAGAACAGTCTGCCGCTACCAAGCCAACAAACACTGAACACATGAAGGATCCGCCAGTTATTTTATAGTCTGGTATTAATAGTATCGAGTATAACGCAATTGTTAGAAGACAATAGAAACCAGCACTCTGCAAAGAGCAAGAAGGATAAAGAATATATTATTAAGCACACCGAGAACAGATTTGACTTCTACCATAGTCAAAGATGTAACAGGATGTTTTATGAAAAAAAATTGTAAACCAAACATCGAATTTAATCCTGCAATCATCTCCTATTTTGAACTCCACTATTGCATTTAGTCCTTTATTCCTGGAAAATTATATTAATTTGGCAACCACAGTGATTTGGGAGTCAGATACCAATACCAGATAATCAAGGAAGGAGAGAGAGAGAGAGAGAGAGAGAGAGAAAGAAAATAAAAAGCCCAGGATAGGTGGAAACTAAAGTATGCAGCTCCTGAACAGATTCTTTTAGATGTCTAGGTGTGTGATTGTAAATTGTAAATGACTGTAAAGGTAAATGAGTTTCTGTTTCTAGCTGTCTCCTTGTTCCTGACTTCCTGTACTTCTCTCCTGCTGTTCCTTCCTCCATCCCTCCCTTCCTCACTTACACACACACACACACACACACACACACACACACACACACACACGCACACCGCAGGCACCAAGACAGGGACCATGACTGGCACCTGAGGACACAGGTTGGTGTCAAAGTCCCCAGGAGAGAGAACAAATTTGAGAAAAGGCACAAGTCGTTTTTTTCCTAAAGCTGTCCACAGCCTCTCGCTTATCTTCTTCCTAAGACTCATCTCTCCGACTGTTGTTAGTCTCAACAACCAAAAGCCAAGATTCAGTGCTGTATATTCCAACACCTTTCCTCCTGGTCTGCTGTTTTGGTCCTCAACCACTCACTTTCTCCTTCAAAAGGGGAAGGTTATGTGGAGTAAGAAGATTAAAGGTTTTGAGGACTAACATCACCACCTCACCGTTTGGCCTGACACACCCACACTTGTCTCCTAACCACGCAGTCTGAATCTGGACCAATACAAGTTGTCCACAGAGGTCTGGACGTCTCACAGGCAGCATGCCTTCAGGAAAACACTGGCTGTGGGACACCTAATGGCTGGCTCAGAAATTGACCAAGCCATAGTGACTGAAACCTACTTGGAAAAAAATAGATTTTTTTCATGTCATCAGCTCATGTGAAAAATAGGGATTTTGTTTACTAGTCATGTGGACAATGCTCCTTCAAGAATTCCACTAAGCAAAACTCTATGCCACTATGACTCAGCTAGCCATCCATCCATCCATCCATTTAACAAACGTTCATGGAATGATTCTAGAAAAATAGGCCTAGCCCTAAGTCAAATTTTGCAGTAGCCAATTGTGGTGTAAGAAATCCTCTCTGTTCCCAAGATGTCCATCAACAGATGAATGGATAGAGAAGAGGTGGTATACATACACACACACACACACACACACACACACACACACACACACACACACACACAATGGAATATTATGCAGCCATCAAAAGGAATGAGATTTTGCCATTTGCAACGATGTGGATGGAACTGGAGGGTGTTATGCTGAGTGAAATAAGTCAATCAGAGAAAGACATGTATCCTATGACCTCACTGATATGAGGCATTCTTAATCTCAGGAAACAAACTGAGGGTTGCTGGAGTGGTGGAGGGTGGGAGGGATGGGGTGGCTGGGTGATAGACATTGGGGAAGGTATGTGCTATGGTGAGCGCTGTGAATTGTGCAAGACTGTTGAATCACAGATCTGTACCTCTGAAACAAATAATGCAATATATGTTAAGAAAAAAAAAAAAGAAGAAGATAGCAGGAGGGGGAGAATGAAGGGGGGTAAATCGGAGCGGGAGACGAACCATGAGAGACGATGGACTCTGAGAAACGGACTGGGGGTTCTAGAGGGGAGGGGGGTGGGGGATGGGTTAGCCTGGTGATGGGTATAAAGGAGGGCACATTCTGCGTGGAGCACTGGGTGTTATGCACAAACAATGAATCATGGAACACTGCATCAAGAACTAATGATGTAATGTATGGTGATTAACATAACAATAAAAAATTAAAAAAAAACGAAATCCTCTCTGTTCATTTCCATGGCCGACTCTAATTTGTGCTACTCTGCTTCCTAGTGTTTGGTACATGGTACCATCGTACAATATCACAGCTATACTTTTCACCCTGAAATACCCCAGACCTTCAAAACTATCTCCCATATATTTTTACCTATGCCAACAAATAAGAAATAGAGTTTCTTGGTGCCTAGAACTACACAGTAAATATTACAAAAGCAACAGAAGTTATGGTCCTGATCTTGAGACAGTTATATTCTCGGGGTGCGGGGGGGAATAGAAGTCCATATAGGAAGTAATCAGAGGTGTGCACGTGCATGCACACACAAAATCATGTTTATAGACCAATACTGAATAAATAACAATGAACGAGATCATCGGTGTAGGAGGCACTAGACTGAAGAAATGATTTATGCAAATAAGTGAAAAAAGGATTTGAGAAATTACTAAGAATATTTAGTCATTTTAGTATGTAAGAAAAACAGCAGAAGAGAAAAGCAAAAGCATGTAAGAGAGAAGAACATGACTGGACTGACCAGAAGTGGAAAGGGATGATGTAAGGAAAATATTCAAGTTAGGGATAGAAGTCAGTGAGCAAGGTCTAAGTAATTCACAGAATACCTTGAATGTTAGGATGAGAAACCAATATCTACAAGCTAAAATGTGTAAGAGAGAGCCATCAGAATTCTGAGACACGAAGAAATGTACACTTGCCGTCAGGTAATTATGGAATTTCCACCTGAAACTGTTACAGGCGTATTTGAACTGTTCTAAGAAAACAAATGTATAATAAGTTCTCATTCTAAAAAGACTGTTTTATCCATTTCAGAGATTCACAGAGTCGCACTCTGATTGTTTTTTAATCAGGATTTTTAGAAAACATTACCTTTGGATTCCAGTTCCAGTTTCTTTTTCTTTGCCCAAATATTATGGTAGTTTTCAGCCATCATTTCTGCCATAGCCTTAAATGAACGAAATATTTAGCAAATCAGTTATAATTTAAGGAATAGAAATAGAGGACTTTGCTTGCCAATATGTAATATCATAACATACTTTAAATTAATAAATCATAGCTTGTCAGTGCTAAAATACCTCTGAAAGATAGTGAACACAACTCTTAGTTGGAATCTAAATCCCAGATAATTCTACCAGCCTGTGAAACCACGCAGTAGTAAATGGCAGAGGTGATTTGATGGGAATGATTCTTGTTATTTGTAATGTTCAAGGACACAGGTTTTATTAATTCAATAATGAAACTTCAAATTAGCCATGAACTTTAACAAAAAATCTATTTATTTACAAGTTCTTATTGTAATCTCCAAAGCTTTAAAAGACAATCTAAACTTTACTAAACAATGAATGCAAAGAACCCTAGAGGGACATTCTAGATTCCATGTCTGTCCCAAACTTGGGGAGAGACCAGACAACTCAGACAAACCACATTAACCTTTCTGTGGACTTTTGTTTTTTTTTTTTTTTTTTTATTTGAGAGAGAGAGAGAATGTGTGTGTGCAGGGGGAGGGGCAGAGGGAAAGAATCTCAAGCAGACTCCCACTTGAGTGGGGAGACCAACGCAGGGCTTGATCTCACAACCATGAGACCATGACCCGAGCTAAATTCAAAAGTCAGACACTTAACAGACTGAGGCACCCAGGTGCCCTTCTGTGGCCTTTTGCTTTTTGATAAGATTGCCTCTCAGATTCTTTTTCCCTTTTGATTTTCAAGTTAACTATCTCATTTTAAGATACCCATCCATACAGGAGCATCGGGCAAGCCAAACAATGGAAGATAATTAACATGACCAACGACATAGGGTTTGCCTTTACGTATTTATTTCTCTTGGAATAATACTAACAATACCAATATTGTTGTTTGATCATTATGTCAACCTGTCAACTTCTGATCCAGGACAACACACTTTCTTTTACTCAAAGCAGCCATTTCAAAGTATGTTCCTTAGGGACAAAGGAGAACAGATACACCTATGGACGGAACAGGCAGAACGCCACCAGTTCAAAATGACTTAAAAGATACGTTCTTTAATGAGTAACTGTGGTTACTGGATAAATGACTTAAAATTCACATTGTTTAATGAGTAACTGGATAAATGACTTAAAATATACATTCTTTAATGAGTAACTAAGGTTACCGGATAAATGACTTAAAATACACATTCTTTAATGAGTAACTGAGGTTACCCTTAAGCAGAGCATTACTAATTCCTTATTTACTCTCTTTTCACACACAACTACTTCATTATAGGAGGATTTTTTTTAATAGACATTATCTTTAAGGAAAAGAAATTATCTAGAGGAAACATCCTAGAAAAAGTTATACCAACTTTAAAAGCAATTAAGAAGTTAAGGTCCATAATCTATAAATTCGATAGACCCTTTATATGATCACCACATTCAAATAATTCATGAGGAAAAATATGGAAAGGGAAGTGTTACAGTATGCTTTTTAAAAAATGAACTTTGCAGGATACTTTTTAAAAAAATATTTTATTTATTTATTTGATAGCGCACAAGCGGGCAGAACAGCAGACGGAGAGGGAGAGAGAAGCTGACTCCCCGCTGAGCGGGGAGCCCGATGCGGGGCTCGATCCCAGGACCCCGGGATCATGACCTGAGCCGAAGGCAGACGCTTCACCAACTGAGCCACCCAGGCGCCCCTGCAGGATACGTTTAAAAGTCAATAATACTTACGTGCAGGTCTCTGGACAGTGTGACATTGCTCATGTCAATGGCTCGGGGGCTATAACCATGCGCAGCATCTACAGAAACCTAAACGATTTATGTGAAAAAAATGGAGTCTAATTAAAAAACCCAGTGGAGACCTAAGACAAACGTCAGAAATGTGGGACAAATAAACCTCCACGTGTAATGTTTCGTCAGCTGAAACTGGCAAGTATATCTGTACAAACTTAGTTCACAAACATATCTAGCAAATTAAATCATGTTTGGGTGTCTGATCATTTCCATTGATGACTGAATAATACATCCCAACATCTCAGGGACTGCCAATCCCAAAAGCTAATGGTCAGAATTCAACAAATTGTGCAAAGAATCCAAGATTCTGAAACATTACCTTCGTCAAAGGATCCCTGTATTCTTCAGTTTCTCACAGATTCGAATTGGCTGCAATAAAATTTACTCTTCCTCATGCAAACAGTAATTAATCAAAGAGGGCAATATCTACAAATGTCTCAATGGGCCAAATGTTAAGACAACATACAACCAACTCTTTAATTTTAAAAGTAGTCAGTAGTCAACGATTAACAAAGTTATCCCCAACAACAAGGAAACATAGTTTCTGAATTTTGGCAATTTCTGAATTTTGGCACTTTTTAAAAATGAAACATATCTTTTCATCAACTCTAAGGCTTCTCATACTGTCTTGTGTTCTTTTTTTTTTAAGGTTCATTTATTTGAGACGTGGGTTGGGGGAAGGGCAGAGGGAGAGGGAGAAGCAGACTCCCCGCTGAGCAGGGAGCCCGATGCGGGGCTCGATCCCAGGACCCTGGGGTCATGACCTGAGCAGAAGGCAGACGCCTAACCAGTTGAGCCACCCAGGCGCCCTACTCCCACTTCCACCCATCTCAAGGTCTTTTAACTTTTTTTTTAATTTTTTTATTGTTATGTTAATCACCATACATTACATCATTAGTTCTTGATGTAGTGTTCCATGATTCATTGTTTGTGCATAACACCCAGTGCTCCACGCAGAACGTGCCCTCTTTAATACCCATCACCAGGCTGACCCATCCCCCCACCCCCGCCCCTCTAGAACCCTCAGTTTGTTTCTCAGAGTCCATCGTCTCTCATGGTTCCTCTCCCCCTCCGACTTACTCCCCTTCATTCTACTCAAGGTCTTTTAACTTTGATCGTACTGGGAAAGCCCAAGTAAAACAGTACTTTCATAAGATTCCAGCAACTGGGGATCATCTTTGGGAGATTCTGCCTAACACAACATCTATAATCAAATTATTGTTCTGACCTTGTCATGTCCGAGGGCTGCTGTGTTCCCTACCTTACCTAACATAACCACCCACCTGGCCGGCCGGCCCGGATCCATGGCTATCGCCTCGGATTACTCCTCCTCATCCACAATCCTCTATCAGACAGTCACAAAATTCTGTCTTTTCTACTTCAACAATATCTCCAGGACATATCCACTTCCCTCCATTCCCATTATCTTTGCTCTAATTCCGATATTTACTACTTCTGTTTTGTTTCACGGGATGTCTACAGTATCTCCCAAGGAATCGGCCTTTCTGTCTTCAATCTCCCCCTTCTTTAATTCATTCGCCATTCTGTCATCAGCACTGTATTTCCAAAATGTTTGTTATTCTCCAAATTTTTCCGCTATACAGGAAAAATCTGCGGACATAGGCTGAGCCATCCTTGCCTCAGTATTTCCTGTAGCACCAAGCCATACTTCATCAACCCCACAATGATGAAATGATTCCTAATTTCACAGATACCATGGCAAATGTATGTCTTAAAACTGACAAAAACCAGAATTAGACATGAGCAGTGGATTCACCACTGTGGTGCTCACCTGACTTGTCTGAGAAATTCGACGCGTGCGGTTATAGAGCGCCATGCTGTCTCCCTCCCGTGTTCTCTCAATCCTCCAACCCCACGCCAACATGGTTTTTAAAGACTCTTTGATTGGCCAGCGATAAATTTCTTTTTCCTAGCGACAAAAAGAAAGAGGAAAAAAAAAAGGGCGTGGGTGTGATGAATCCGAATGAAACTAAAAAATCTGAAATAGACTGCCTCTACTTATAAAGAAAAAAAGATTGGCATTGTTTATTTAAAAATGAAAAAGTAAAGTAAAATCTCTGAAAAGCAGAGTGAGCTGAGACTTAGTTTGACTAAGACCGCTAAAGAGGGATCTCAGCGTGGAGGTTAATTGCCTTTAGTTTCCCTACTTCTGATACTTTAGATAGAAACTAAAAAGGAGAAACAGTGCCAGATTATATGATACGCATGTGAAGGCTTTTCCATCATCTGAATAAACAGACAAGAATAACTCTTGCTCCATAAGCACCAAGCTACAAAGTCCTTTTCACCTCATTTGTCAAGATACTGACTGTTCCTCCTAATAAGCAAAATACATGAAAACTTATAAATAACAATCATTGTAAATAATACTTCATTATCCCTCATCAAGAAACTCTTAAGCATGATAAGAATATTTTCTAAAGTCCTTAAAAATACTGGGGAGGAATAAAAATAAAAAAAAGGGACAGAAAAATATTGCGAGAATAACCTCATAATTTACATAATTTACATAAATTGCATAATAAAAATTCAAAATAAATTAAACTACATATCCAAAAAAAAAAAAAACCCTCACCTTTTCAGATAATAGTTTATATGGCTTCATTAATGGTTGAACTTTAGATGAGTCTGAATATATTTCTCCATAAATCCATCCATTTGCCAACTTAAAAAAAATCATCAAAATTATTTATACAGATTAGTTTTTTTTTTAAAAAAGGTTTTATTTATTTACTTGACACACAGAGAGAGATAGCGAGAGAGAGAGCACAAGCAGGGGGAGCGGCAGGCAGAGGGAGAAGCAGGCTTCTCGCATGAGCAGGGAGCCCGATGTGGGGCTCGATCCCAGGACCCCGGGATCATGACCTGAGCTGAAGGCGGCGGTTTAACCAACTGAGCCACCCAGGCGCCCCTATACAGATTAGTTTTTGAGAGTGTAGGTGTGCATGTGTTTAAGTGTATTTGGTAAAATAAATCTAAAATAAACTAAGACATTAAGGTTTGATTTCCACCCAGCATAAGTCAATATAAAGATTTCCATCCTAACCAGTATTATTTTTGAGTAAACACTGAGAGCAATTCTTCTCATCCAAAGATTAAACACACCCAGTCTTCCTTAAACAGACCCAGGTCTGTGATTCTGTCATAAGCACTCCCCCCAGGAGCAAATTACGGGGTGCATGGCCCCCATCATATTGATTCTGCCACATCTTGGGACCCTCCACCTGAGATGCTCTTTTTATTATTTTTTAAAATGTTTTTTTGAAATGCTCATTTTAAACAGGAAAACTGGATTATTCTGCTTTATGTGGAAGCTTCTCTGAATAATGCTACCTGTTTTGTCTGCTCCAGTATTCAATCATCTCTCAACACATTTGTTCCATGTTATTTTGCCCATATACATATTCTGTATCCATCACCGTTTCCCTATCTCCTCTCATATCTGCCTATGGAATCTGAGTAACTGGACTGGAATTGCTCAGGACAGCCTACCTGGACATTTCCTGTCCATCACCACCAGCTCAGTACCCAACATAAAAGAGAAGTCTTTACATAAAAGAGAACTTAACTCATACTGACTCACCTCGTAAGTAAACGAGTAAACAAAGTGAAGGAGCCACACATTTATCAAACCAAAAAGAGGGTTTCTTAGGAGAAGGAGACGGACTGGTTAAGGCAAGAACTGAAATTGAATAGAAAGTCTAGCAGGATGACACAGAGCTGCTGTACAAAACCTCAGAACCTGTGATGTTTGACCTTCACGCCTCCAACAGTGCATGCTTCTCTTAGATTCCTGCATCCTCAGCTCAATTTCTCTGACAAACCTTCACAGTTATCATCTCTCAAATTTAACCAGCCTCAACATAGTGTGACTACTCAGCCACAAGCTTTCTTTTGGAGAATTTCATGGTTGGTAGGACATGTGTTACTTATCTCATTTGCTTACACTATTTTTTTTTCTTTTTTTTGACAACACAGACATGTCATCTTGCCATGTGATTTATCCTTAGTGACCTACAGATCTTCTGGGTAGTAAGACACACAACCGAGGAGTAGAAGATGTAAACACTCAATTCGAATCAATAATTTTCAAGGTTTTATCTAATATAAAATTATATATAAAGTCAAAGTTTCTTTAAAGGATTTCTGATGCAGAGTCACCTTTTCAGATAATAGTTTCTATGGTTTCACTAATGGCTGAACTTTAGATGAGTCGGAATATGTTTCTCCATAAATCCATCCATCTGCCATGATTATTACTTGTACTTATGATTTTTACTTTGTACTCCCATAAACAATGTGTTTAGAAACAATATTTATGACTTAATACAATTTTTATTCCTAAAACTGTGCTTAAGAACAAATACTTTTTTTTTTTAAGATTTTATTTATTTATTTGAGTGGGGGAAGGGGCAGAGGGAGAGAATTCTCAAGCAGACTCCCCACTGAGCACAGAGACAGGCGTTAGGCTTGATCTCACAACCCTGAGATCCTGACCTGAGCTGAAACCAAGAGTCTGTTGCTTAACTAAGTGAGCCACCCAGGCGCCCCTTTATGAACAAATATTGTTATTCATATGTATGTTACACATGTGTTAATGGCAGAACTAACTAAATACTGTATCAACAAATCATAATTAAATGTTCTTTCTTAATCTAGACACAGCTTTCACTTTAAAGTAGAAAACTGTCATGGTCAGAAATATTTGAGCAGTGACTCGTCATTAGGCACACTCAGTACTGAGTTAGAATGTGATACTCTGACTTTTACCTTGTCCATTGACCATTTGTCATGAGAATGTTCCGCATATTTGTTAATGAAGTATTCCAACTTCTCAGGAATTGTAATACTATGAGAAAAATAAAGGAAAAAAAGCTTGATTTTTATAGGATTTACAGGAAATCATACCAATAATTTACTCACAGCTTATGACTGCACAAATCCCACTCGATGCACAACTGTTAAAAAATTATCTTAACAAGGTATTACTTTTCCATAGTGTAGGAACAAAGTAAAACGCAAGCCGTAATGTTCTATCTGCTTATCTTATATTAATCCATACATTATTATGGCTCCACATAAGTTACATATGATAAAAATTATATATAATATAAATAAAAATAATTAAATTATATTCAAAGATAAGGACAATAGATTATACCAAAAAAAATTTAAAACCAGAATCAAGATACAGTTTGACGCAATGAGCTTAAAGACATACTTCTCTTCTATATTCATTCTTTGAAGTTATTCTCCCTTTTTGACTTAAGTCTTGTCTACAACAACTGTAAGTGGGTAAAAGATGGCTGAAATCTGGTTACATTTTTTAAATGTACTAATATTTTAAATTAATGTCCCACAACTGGTGATGTGTTAATGATTTTAAACTTCATGGTCTACAAATAACATTCTAACTGTTGTTAATATGGATTATAGTGAAAAGTAACCTACTCATGCTCTGTGATCTTAACACTTATTTTTGATTCCTTTCATATTTAACTAATATTTGATCTCTTGAACAGATGTTGAGTGCATGCAAGTGATAACCCAGTCTAATGGTAAATATGGGACTTGGAAATATTAAATATATTGATGAATGGACTATTAAATATACAAACACATATATATATTTCCATTCATTCACACACATAACTTATTAACACAATTAACATTGAGAACTGAACTCTAAATAAAACCTAGCATAATGAGATGGTTTACTGTTCTTTTTCAACAATGTTATTAGTCAGTGATTGAACTACAGGACACAGACATACTTAAGAAACGATATATAAAAATCACAAAGATGTAGAAATGATTGATATCACTAAGTAAACCTAACCTGGTAAGAATTCCCCGAAGGGGCAAGCCTTGGTAAATGACTACACATGCCCAACAGTTGTTAATTAATTAGATTTAATTAATCAACACCAAGACCATGACATGTTTGGATATTATTTTAAAATCCTGGATTATATTGTATGTTAGCAAACCACACACTTACCCATGTAGGAACTGAGCATGTGATAGTCTGATTTACTTACATTGGAAGAGATACAAAGGATCAATCACATAAGCCAAATACTGGGGGGTAGAGTCTTTTCTCACAGGACTGTCATCAAATACCAAACATGCAAATGTAAGGCATTATCCAACTAATGGCATACCACTCGGGTTGAAATTTTGATCGGTTATGGAAGCTCAACCAGCCGGGGGCCACCCAGAAGCCTAAAAGTTGAACTCCCAAGCCAATTCAGACGCTGTGGATGGTAGCTACCAAGTGACTACATTGCTAACCACTGATCTTGCGGAGTCACCATGGAATCGATAAGATAATGTAGCATGAAGAGTCAGCTCTCCTCCCCAATGGGAAACCATGGTCCTACTCAAAGACAGTAACAACAAAAATGCTGAGACTCCCAAACACCTGAAGTACTGAGACATCCCACTTGCAAAATGATTTACGCAACTAAGTACGAGTAAGAAGTTTTATAATGTTAAGTAACATTTTATCTGTGGCTAAGGTTGTCACACTGTGTTCTAACTATATGCTCAATTTTCCACCAATATTCTCATTTGATATTCCCTGGAATCTCATGCTTTGCTTTATGATGCTGAACATCGGCTACTACCCCTAGGCTTCACTAGATGTACATGGTGGAGTGACTTCCCGCAGCTCAGAGGACCAGCTTTGCCCTGCGTGCTGGTATCACCCCCAGTCAAAGACAATAGACGGAGGTTGGCTGCAATTATTAATAAACATTCAGGGTAAATTTTCAACTAAAAATATAGCTGATATGCTTTCTTGATTCTCGTTATTGTAGATATTACCATGTGGTTACATACAGAGAATCTGGGTTGAGTATCCTAGAAGGTAGATCTTGTCTACTTCTGATATTTGTATAATCATTATTGGTACTACCATCATTTCGTCAAGTAAAGGGACCCCTATCAAAAGGATACCAATTCAAAGGGGGCATGGATTAGAGAAAGTTCACTTTAGTACCTTATTCAATTTCAGACTTCACACATCATTTACAATAAAAATCTGCTGCAATAGAAAGAGTCCATACTTTGAGGTATCAACAGGTTGTGGGTTAAAGTTCCCTTCAGAATCCATTGATGACTGTTTTTCCATCATACTGACATAATTTGACTCCATGTAGTCTGGAGGCAAAGCTCCCGCAACTGCACTCAGGCAAGGCAGTGCCAGTTTGAAAAGTTCTTGTTCATATTTCTGAGAAGAAATGGAGGACCAGAAAAAAAAAACAAAACAAAAAACCAACAAACAAACAAAAACACCAAAACACAAAAAACCTGTATTACTATTGAGCAAAATTTGTCAAAATGTTTGCTGTGGCTGGCAAGATGTTTTAAGAGAAAATCAGAATGACCCTAGGCTAACTCAACTCCCTCACAGATTCTTTCTCTAGCAAATGGAACATAACATTTCACGGCCTGAAATCCCACCAGACAGGAGAGAGGCTGAAGTCAGATTTACTGCAGTTGCCACTTAAGAAGAAAATCTTTGCTTCTTCAAGAGTTTTTCTCCAATATTTTATGAAATAAACCTGAATATTCTAAATGTGTAACATGTCTTTACAACACAATTTCAATCAATAGCATAATTATAGAAGATTGCTACACCATATTATAAAGACTATACTTGAAACACACATAAAAGGACATTCCAGAGAGTAAGAAATTTAAACAGATCTGTATCACATTACAAAGGTATGAAAAATAGAATTCTAAACTAAGAAAGAAATTCTATAGGGAATATGCACAATCAAAATTTCTGGGAAGTGTTATTTGTATATTAATTACATAAGTGATTAAATTTGTATTTATAGATTTTTTTAAAAAAATATTATTTAAAAATTATCTCACTTTAAGTGTTCAGTTTTAAATTAATGTTGTAAATCCTTCTAAAACGGCCTCCTACGTATTATTTTAAAAGGACCCTCAGTTTACCAAAGGCAATTCAGTGACAAAAAGCATCAAGATGTAGCTTCCAACTGTAATCTCGAGTGAACTTCACTCTATTACACAGCAAACTTCTCGATATCCTGCTCCAGTTGCTTAATAATGTCTATCCAGGAGTTCAAACTGATTTTGATTAATCATTTAAGCAGAAGCATACAAAGCACCCTGTTCTGATTTTCCCTGAAGAACTAGCCCCACCCCCAGCCTTGTGAAAATATATAAACTATTCTTTATAAATATATCAACTCGTACAGAATATTGCATATAGAAAGCAACACGGAGTGGAGTGACTTAAATCTCCACAGCAGCAAAGTGGGAAAAGCCAGTAAGGTCACTGGGATATTATAATTTTATGAGATTGCGTATTTTTATATTTGATTGTACTTCTTCATGGTTTTTAAGATCCGGGTGACTAGGGAGGGTTTGAGTCCAGGTAAGTCCAAATCATCAGAAACTCAACCATGTGCATGATTTCCTGAAATGCTTAGCCATTTTAAGTTCTGAAGGTGTTACGATCACAAGGAACGTGTTACCATAATGATTACCAAAATTAAATATAAATTGTATTCTCAACATTTGTTGGACATTAAAAAAGGAAAAAGAACTATCTAAGTCTTAACAAGTAAAGATAATATTCCACTAGGAATATTTATAGCTTTTAAATTATTGCATCACACAAAGTCCATAAAATCTTAAATCACCTTTTGAGATAGGGCGTCAAAAATGCCCCAAAACAACTTTCTTGATAAATGAAGTTCTTCTTCAGAGGCAGCTCCAAAGTTCCCCCACCCTCCAGGCAGGCAGTAATATTTCCAGCATCTTTCATAATGATTTGTCAGCAGCTATGTGAGAAAACAATTATAAAAGCAATGAGTGAAAGATACCTTTTATATTTTTCCCCTTTCTTCCCATTTGACATTCAAATGCCACGTAATAAGGTCAACTGAAACAGAACTGCTCAATCCCATACGAATTCGTCTGGAGAACACTATTTACCTTTTATACATGCCTCTTTGAAATATAACACTGAGCACAGTATGAGGACCCAATGCCCAATTTAACACATAAGTGCGCCTTGAACAGCATTCTTTATGAGGTTGGTTATTGACGTATCCCTGAGTCCTGTATTAGTTGCTGTCATTTACTCAGTTTTATGAATCGCGATCCTCTGGATATGCACATCTGCACTTAATGAAAGGACTAATGTCAGGGTGACCCAGAGGCACAAGGAAGTATCTCTAGGATACAGCACCTGAAATGTACATTCTAAGGGAAATCTACCTCTGAATATTTTTGCTTCCTTTTTGCCAATCCTTAATCACCACACTTTAGGCTTTGCTTCAGAACTTAACATCTCTAAGTAAACTTCCCAAACTACTCCATTTCAGTAATTTCTTTACCTATCTTTCTTTGGTGGTTATGGATGCTAAATTTCTTATCTTGCCAAGTGTCTGTGTTCATCTTCAGTTTTCCTCTGTCTACATTTTGTTTGTTTAGGACTAAACTGTAAGTTTAAAGACAAGGATAGAATCTTCTAATTCTTCTGTGGTTCTTGAGTAATTCATTTTTGATCTTTAAACTAACAAATATTCACAACTACTTGCTGAATTAATAAAATTATCTTATGAATCAACTATAAATTTTGGGACTCTCTTTTCTGTAACTGAGGGAACTAGATCAAAAAGGATTGATGTTATTAAAACAAACTACATCTTTTACTAGAGAAATACTCACACACACACAATTTAGAAATCTCAAATGATGAAATGTTAAGAACTAATGTGTTTGGATTAACTTGGAAATATCTACAACCTAAAAGAGTTTAACACATAAAGTAATACCATCTCTTTTTTCAGGTAACTTCCAGCTCATTTGTATGAAGAAAATTTTGTATGGGAAGAGCTCTTCTAGAGGATAAAAACTGTAAAAATGGGATTTTCAGCAAGGATATCATTTACTCTGCATCATTCATTAATCTAAATTTATTAAACCAAGACGAATTTTCAGGGAGAAAGACTGTATTTGCTAAATATCTAGGGAAGCTTAGAGTAACAGCAGCTCAAAACACTGACTCATTTATATCTCAAACTTCTTTTTTCCAGCACTGGGTGGCCATGAGGAAAAATGAGGTTTACCAGATGACAGCGCAGAGAAGCTACCCATAAAAGAGTCCATTACATGCCTATGACCTCCACGCACAGACCATGCTATTAGATGTATTGGGACACACCGAATATTCTAATCCTAAAACTGGACTGCAAAATTAGATGACAGAAAAATATTCTCAAGTCAGTGAGACAGTATGAGACCCGTTCATTCATGTACAGAATAATGAAGCCAGACAGAGAAAATGTCAGTGATTCTTCCATACCCGGTGACAAACTGTAACTGCAGAGACAGAGAGGTTATCTTTGAACCCTAAGACATAACATTTGGAAATTGCCATGTGATTACCGACTTAGAAAGTGGGTGTTTTTGAAAGCCTGCTCTTTATCCCCGAAGGTTGCTAATATTTCAGGCCACACCTATTACATGTTTTCTACCCTAAAGAATACCTTGGCTCATGTTTTCTTTGTTCCCCATTTTTCCCATTGATTTCCATCGCCATTCACCCACAGGAAATCAATCTTAGAACTCCTATGATCTTTTAGGACTTATTGTATTGTGATGTACACATTTCTCAAATTTATATGCCCACTTCCAAGAATTGGGAGAAATTTTCCAGCACTGAAAATCAAGCCTGGTGTTTCTAAGAGCTGTACATACTGTAAGAGGAGAAAAGTCAGAGGACCCAGTAATCACCTAACTACAGCCATTTCCTCTACTTACCTTAAGAGGCATCTTTGCATGTTCATTTAATAATGGCACGTCAAATACTAATCTTCGGAGTAAGTGCTGCATCATAGAAGGTCTCAATTGGCTGGTGGGACAAAGTTCATTTTAATAATGAAGGGCGATGTCTCTAAACTGAGGAAATAATTCATGAGACTAACTTCTATAAGCCAAGAACCTGTACCTACATCTCTCTTCAGATGGGGTTAATGAGGTGTCCCCAATCCAAAGATTAGCCCACCACCACACAATTTCATACAAGGCTGCATTTCCAACTCCTCTCTATCACCCAAGATCTGAAGCCCACTCCTTATTTGCTTCCGATGTTCCTCTTCTCCCTTCACTTCCCAACCACCCACCACGATAGGCCCTACTGTTTCCTGAGACCCTTGACTCCAGCAATTACAGTAAGCGCTTCTTCCCTCACTCCATTGGCCAGGAAGGGTCTTCCGTGACGGAATTAGAAGCAAACACAAGAGGGTGCGCGGAAACAGGAGGGAGGGGGGAAAGGCTGAGGCAGAAATCCGGCCAGAGGAGGATGGGAAAGAAGACTCACACACATCTACTGTGTCAGGTCATCCTGACTGCTTCAGCTCCTTTAAGAAGTAGATAAACTCTGGGAGATAGTGACTTTGGTCTCATTTTACAGAATGTTAGCGTCAGGGGAGTCAGAGACATAACCCTCTCATTTTTCATCTCCGTCAGCCCCATCTGGCTTCTAAATCCACGTAGTTGGCTGTGAGTGAAAACATTTCTTCACCAGGGCACCGCGAGACCACACGCCTTCGCCTGTTCTTGCAATCAGAAGGAAGCCACCACCCCACCCAGGGACGTGAGAAACTGTCACATCAGCCGTCAGAACCCCAAGAGGAGAAGGAATGTTCCGGCTTTCAGAGTAAGACCTATAGGAACACTTCGACCTATAGGAAGTGGTTTTCCAGCATGAAGGACACAGCCTTCATGATGGCCACATTAAGGCTTTAATATTATACTGTATCATCTTTTATATTTAATAAGTCTCTTTTTTTCCTTTCTCTTCTGGAAGAGGAGTTAAAATCATCGCACATAGTCAAAAGGAGAGAATCTTCTAATCTTACACAAAAGTGACCAGGGACTCCTCTCGCACAGTTCCCCTGCCCACCAACATCCAGAAGACTGGTCCAGCACTCTATCCAATGGCCAAATACCCTAGAGAGCCCTGGAAGAAGACTCCTGAACTTGACCAGGAGCAAGGGTGCCCTGATTCCAACCTCGGGTACAGGGCACTACCTAAAATGAATTCGCTTTTCGGTATGGAAATTTCTTCCAAAATTCCTAACCATCTGTCAAGGGCCCTATCGTAAATTCTCTCTCTCAAAGCAGCAGCAGCTTGATACGGAGTTAGTTTCCCACTTACCCACAAATAGAGAGTAAACAAACTTCTATGGAATCCCGCTGAGCTTTGGTAAGAGAGCAGCCCTTAGAGAGTCTGTACACAGTATGAAGTAAGGAGTCAATGAGAGAAGCGTGGTGCTCTGTGCCCGCAAAAAGAGGGGCACATCTCGTTAACAAAGGCAGCACGGCTGTGCAAAGGTACCGATTGAGGGCCAAGGCCATGTCTGTAGCACTCAGAGCAGCCTAGAAAGGAATTGTGAGAGTAGAAAGTCATTTGCGTTTGGCGGTAGACAACTCTCAAAGGGATGAACGTGCGGACATGGGATTTCATTCTCTAGAAAATGACAAGTACATGAACAATGGAGACGGACTCCTTGGGTGTGTCTTCATGTGTGGCTCGTATGATTTTTTACCACTGGAAACAATCAACTTTCAATTGCTCATAAACAGATAAAGAGGAAGTGATATCTCTAGTCCTAGCTCCCTCACCAAGAAGCCCAAGAGGCTCACATTCTACAATAAGATATCAAGGGGAGGATGGATGTGTGATGAAGACACTGATGATAGTTAGGAATGTGAGTTATTTATGTTTATATTTTAGCTCATGTCCAGCAGAATCAATAGCCAAAGGCTGATTGTCTTATTACAGTATCAGCTCTCCTGTTTAGGTTCAGAATTTCATGTGAACACACCCAACAAAGGAAAAAGAAACTTCAGTTTATTTTTATGATTCTCCTCTCCTGACTTTCCTGAAAGAGCTACTGTCAACTCAAGATCTGATTTCCTCTGGAAGCAAAAAGATCCATTTAATTGAGAATAAAAGGAGGTATTATTATAACTACTGAAATAACATTTAGAGCTTCAGCTTATTCTACAATGCTCCGGACAGTAGAATATTTACACTAGTAATGACAGATTCTTGATGTGGGCCACTGGATGTACAGGAGAGATTTCAGCCTTATCTGTGCCTTAAAAATAAAAGACACCAGGATGACAGTGTAATTGGCCCAACTCAACAATGTCCATTAAACATTCTTAATACTGTAATTGCTTTCATTGAGAAGCACAATTCTTTAGGCCAGTCTGGAGGTTAGAAGGAGCCACTGTCACTTCCCAAACTAGGGTTATATACACTTATTGTCTTCCGTAGTACCTGATCAGAATTCTTATCATACTCCTGAGGTGGTAAGTTTTCTCCACTATTCAGTGAATTCCTTAAGACAAAGTCTATTTTATTTTCTGTTTACCCACTGCCTCCCTAAAACTATAATAGATACTCAATAAACATTTAGTGACAATAAATAAATGAATGAATATATCTATGGAGAATATCGCAAGCCAGCAAAGGAAGAGTCAAAAGTTGAGGATGTCAACTGTTCAAATCATTACCGTATCTAAAGAAGCTGCAGCCCGGAGATCTGGCAGAAAGCCAACCTCGAGAAGGTGGAGGAGGAAATCTTGAACCTCAATCCCATAGACCCTGTCAAGGAACAAAACCATGGCTGCCTTGTGATCTGGGCAAAACCCCGCAGACATGTCAGGCTCCACCACATTCCCATCTAAAAGAGAGAAGGTGACATGTCGTTGTTAATGGATAGATTGCAAATGGATAGATTGCTTCTCTCCAGCCTCCTCAAGTTTTAAGTTACCAGTTGAATGGATTTTTGTCCTTCTACTACCCACATACAAGTGCTGGGAATTGGCTGAGGAATTATGCCAGTGCAATTTAAATTCAAGGTCATTCAAAATGTGATCTGGGAATCTATTTACTAATCGCGTGTATGAGCGAAGACATAGTATTCGGCTAGATAATGAGAAGGAAACAAAAAGCCACCCAAAATCTACATCGTAAAACTAGCAGTAAATGCCATAAAAAGTTAAACCGTGATGTTTTTCCTGTTTTCAAAAATGAGAGCCTCTTTTAAACACTAATAAAACTCATGGATCCCTATGTGATAATCGCGGTTCATTTACACATTTATGGCTTAGACAACTGCAAAATGATGAAACAACTCTATGAATTGGTTTGACTTTCAAAGGAAATATGCTTCCTTAAACATAATAGCATTTAACAACATTTAAAACATATTTGAGAGTCATATTATTTTTCTCTATTAATAGTCAATATGTGATGCCTAGATAGATGAGTGAGTCTCTTACTAGAATTCCATAGATTCACAGGTTGGGAACCACTGATGTGAGGAATTTGGGGATTATGTACCAATTGAAAATACTGGCAGATTTTGTTCCTGTTTGACCATGTGATAATTATGCCAAATAACACTGCTCAAATGACACACTGTAAAATTCTACAAATAATGTCACAGAATCTTTAATATTGATGCAGGACGCAGGGAAAGAGGATACATGACCACAATCATCCCGAAAAAATAAAGTCACAACTTTTTTGTTTTCCTTCATAACTAAGGAATGGATTTCTTATCCGAATCATGAAAATAAACAAGAAACGATATTTTAAGGGTAATTATATTAAAGGCTAATATGAAAGAGCTTCCATTCCTTATTAAATTATAATACTCAATACACTAAGTACTTTTCTTCCTGTAATTAAAATAATGGGAATAATAGCTCTTGTTTGTGTTGTTATCAGGCACCCTGCTGGGAAGTTTACAGACACAATCTCGTACAGTCTTCAAAAGCACACTGTGAGGCTGGTATTCTTAGCTACGTTTAACAGATGGCAACCGACCTTCAGGGAAGTTAAGTAACGTTCCCAGGGTTGTATACCTAGTAATTGGCAAAGTGAGATTTAAACCAAGGAAAATCGGATTTAAAACCCAACCAAAGCTGATCTAGTCCTTAACGTTAAATCAGCGTGCTATATTCTTAATCAAAAATCTGTACAAAATTCCAGTTTAATATCTCCTAAAAATCACATTATTAGGGAGTTTAAGTTTAAAAGATTCTATGATTTTAATATGCAGTTGCGCCGAAGGAAGCGGTAAGTCACCCACTGATCCGAAAATAAGATTTCTGTTTTAAACACTCATTCACACAGACATCTGTTTTCAAGCATGCTAACAGCCCCATATACCTGGGACTCAAGACTCATCGATTTGCTAGAGCTACTGTTTTATCTTCACTCTCTCCTGAACACACTGGAGACTATAAAGTTGAGGAACTGCCTCCTGTCAGACTTCTGGCTTTTGAACTGGAAGGAGGCGGACCAGGTGCACTGGCCTTTCCCTGTGGTACCTGCAAAAATATTCATCTGCCTGCAATTAGGGCCTCGGACAGTCTGTCCAAACCTGCCAGGGCTAAGCGCTGCAGGAACGGAACATCGACTTTTGAAACTGTGTGCTTGCCCTCAGGTTTCTGAACCGCTCCTGCTTGCATTATTATTCTGGGGCACGCTGTAGTTCTAAAATAGGTAGGATAAAAGATTTTGAGGAAGGCCTCAGCTATCACTAAGGGAGGAAGAGGCAAACTTCACATACTAAATATAGGACACACAACAACAATTATCAGTGATAATCGGTGATGTTTAAAGAACCAGCTGATGTGTCCCTGGAACATATAAAAACAAAACAAAAAAACAACTACCGATTGAAGTTTTAAAGTTGATTTAAATGCATGTCGCGGCAAAATAAAAACATGCAATTTTCTGTCTGTACTTTCCATAAAAGGATAGTGGTAAAAGAAACATGTAGAAATTTAACAATAACCAATGGATTGGGTTTTAAAAGTTCACCTTCATCATGATTTTGATAGTTCACCCACCCACACAAAATCCTTTAAATCCCAAGGTAGACAATACAGTGCACATTTACAAAGAAAAACATCACAAAATAATACGATTATAGCACAACTAAGTGGAAGAAGAAAGAGACCAACTTGAAAAATATTAAAGGTTGGTAAAGGCAGGTAAGTAGAGCAAAATTAGGAGACATACAGAGACTTTGGGGAAATTCTGAATGGGTTATCTGCTTCTCTTTTTTTGTTTTTTTTTTTTTTTAAAGAATGTATTTTGCTGCTTTAGGATGAAATGTTTTGTTTTGTTTTTTTGAAAGATTTTATTTATTTATTTGACAGAGAGATAGCAAGAGCAGGAACACAAGCAGGGGGAGTGGGAGAGGGAGAAGCAGGCTTCCAGCCAAGCAGGAAGCCCCATGTGGGGCTCGATCCCAGGACCCTGGGATCATGACCTGAGCCAAAGGCAGACGCTTAATGACTGAGCCACCCAGGCGCCCCGGGTTATCTGCTTCTCTTATCACCCATGCTCTTGGTTGTCATTACTAATTTTACCTTAAAATGTAACGCTTCTCTATTCCCTAATCTGTGTATCACTGGTATTCTTCTTATCTTTTTCCTGACTGTTGTCAATTTTGTGGCTCAGAATGTGGGGAAAAGAAAAGACATCTTATTTAAGTAAATGAACACGAGAACAAGAAGATCTTGTATGTACACACAAAAAAAGAAGAAATTGCCTCAAGTGGAGAAGGGAACAAGCCATGGGACAATTTTTCAGTTGCAGCTTTCCCTCCCATCAGAATGATGTTCGACTCTTGTGGTTGCTTATGTCACCTGGAAGGAAGGTTTGGGTTTGTGAGCTTGGGTGCATATGAAACGTTGCTTCCTCATAATCAGAAGGCTGGCAAAGGAGGGGAAGCCGACTTCAGTTACGCGGTGGTCCCTTCATTCCAGACTTCAGGTAATAACAGTTAATCCTCTGTGGGGCATAACTGATGCAAGAAAATGATCATAACATGTATGTTCTACCTAACTGCATGTTCTTCTAAAATTAGAAGTTTAGGGAAAAATGATATGTGCAACAATACCCAATAAAGTATTGAAAAGGGAACACAACTGAAGCTGGAAAATTAACACTAACGTGGAATCTAACTATCCCTTGGGTGTCTTCAATAACTCTCAAATCTTTGTTTCTGTGGGAGGCAGAGTGTGAACCACCACCAGGGGACTGGGCCTCAGGCCTATGCCATGTGGCCATTTCTGCAGTAGCTTGGGGCGCTGCAGGGGAGCGGTGTGAGTGTCATTCGAGGCCCTCCAGGCACCCCCACAGTGGAGCATCTGCACCTCACTCAGTGCTGTCTGAGCCCTCTCTCTTCCCCAACCCAAGCTGGGCTGCAGGGTGACGGGCCACCGCTGCTGGCATTTACACAGAGAGCAGGTTATAACTTTATTCTCCATGCTTTTGAGTTAATTTTAAAAATTAATCGGTGTGCCTGGGTGGCTCAGTCGGTTAAGCATCCATCGGACTCTTGGTTTCCGCTCAGGTCATGATCTCAGTGTCGTGAGATGGAGCCCGAGGTCAGATTCCAGAGTCAGTGAGGAGTCTGCTTGAGATTCTCTCTCTCCCTCTCCCCACTCACACTCTCCCCTCCTCTCTAAAATAAATAAATAAAATAAAATCTTTAAAAGCAAACAAACAAAAAACTAATCGCAAGCAGTTGCTAAACCAAAATGACATAATGCAAAAGGACAATAAACATTTGATGAAAATGGTAAAAATTTTTATTTTGAAAATTTTCTCCTTAGCCTTTTTTTTTTTTAGATTGTATTTATTTATTTGACAGAGAGAGACACAGCGAGATGCTTAACAAGCATCTGAGCCACTCCTTTGTCTTGAGAAGAGCGCTTCTTTCAACACACTGGGAATCTTTTAATCTCTAAGTCAAAAGCTATAATTGGGGGAGGGGGGAAGCGTCATAAGAAAATGGTAATGAAAAATATCCCAAAGGGCAAATAAAAGAATTGCAGTCAAGAAAGAGAAGAATGAGGACCAAAAATAGTAGGAAAGAAATTAGGTGAGACAGGTGAGGTATGTATTTCCTCTTTTCAGGGAAACGGTCAGAAATGTCATATAAAAAATGATTAAAATTTCATTGAAAACAACTATTTAAAAACAAGGAGAACAGAAAATACTTTATAAAAAAGCGGTATCTTTTTTCATTTAGATATAAATGTTTGTAAACATATGCGCAGAAGAATATGGGAATAGAGCATTTCTTAACTCAATCAAAATAATGTACTTTATAGTTCTCTTCTTAAAGAAACTTAAGTCCTGTAACTATGCTGTAGGACAGGGTAGGGTGCAGGAGGGCGGGGGGGGGGGCGCGGAATGCAGATGCTGATATTATTATTTAAAACTCCTGTCCTGGGTGTTATACGAAAACAATGAATCCTGGATCACTACATCAGAAGTAATGATGTATTGTATGGTGACTAACATAACATAATAAAATAAAATTTAAAAAATAAAAAAATAAAAAATAAAACTCCTATCCTCCAATGCCCCACTGAATTACAAAGAATGGAAGTTGGCTTACCTTTGGCTATCGTGGGCATCTGAAAAGCAATGCTGATTACTCCCACCAAATCTCCCAGCGGAATTAAGGATCTCAAAATGGACCGGATTCTGATGGCTTCCCCCTTACCAGCATGAATCAACTAGGGAAGAAAAATAAAGGAACATTAGAAAATCTTTGTGAAATCAATGTTATAATTCCATCCAGAAAAATCTCAAGTATGGGAATCCAAGTCTAAAATACTTTTCTGTTCATGATACCTATAAAGTTAGACCTCTCGCAGAAATGGTTGTTTCAGGCTTACATTTCAGACAGGTATTTACTTGCCCCAGTTTTATTGACATCAGCATATGCCGATTTATGTATTACAAAGCAAAAAATTATCTTTAGACCCAGAATATATAGTAATAGTTATGACTGATTTAGCCTCTTTCTTGCTTGGGGTTGAAAATATAACTGTATATCCATCTCTACTCCACACAGATTTCTCCCCAGGAAGGGTGTGTAATGTGTGTGTGTTGGGGCGGGGGTCGGGGAGAGAATGGTGAATAGGAACCGTAACAGGTTTTTCAGACCGTCACTGGCTAACCAAGCACCTGTGAAGATCGTAAATCTGACCCTTCGAGAATCTCAGCCAGGCTCTGGAGCAGACTGCAGGCTTCCAGAACCTGGGTGCGCATCTGCTTCCTTCCCCACGAGGTGCGAAACACAAGGATAATTTCTCACACACAGGAGGTCCTCAACCAACAGTTACAGAAGATGAGTAAACACAGAAGTGCACGGTTAGTCCCTTATTGAATCACTTCGTTTTTTTCCTCCCACTGATAGAATAAAAAACTATTTATTAGCTAATTTCTTGGTTCTTTTGATCTTTCACTTGAATGGAAAAAGAACGAATGCTGTAAGCATAAACCTTTTTGTCTGCAATCACCTCCAGCATACAAATTTTTGATAATCTACTCCCATTTCCCAGGATGAAAATCTCATTAGTGGCAAGGTCAGCTTTTATAAAAATCAGGCTCTAGGTTTGCTAACATTCTGACATTTCTCCATGCTGTGATTCCTCCCTGTTCACAATGAAAGCTTATATCAAGAGGACATGGAGGTTTTATCCTACAGCTGAGAGAGAAAGGGACACCCCTCCCCCCAAAAAAGAAAAGAAAACACAACACAAAAACAAACACCCCAAACCTCCATAGATGCTAAGGGTGCTCTGGGAGCAAAGGACCCTTTGCTTCACGCTCAGACCCGTTTAGAAGCGTATTTGCTTTCTACCCCAGCACCACTCACTGTGTTTCAATCTCCGTGTCGTTTCCCATTTCCAGCTCACGAGGCCGATTTTAGGAGCCCTAACTAGCATTTTTAAAATGAGTATAATAGAATGAAACAGATCAGGATAAAATAAAGTAAAAGTTATCCAAATGCATTACAGAGTAAAAGGAAGTACCGTTCCGTGAAACTTAATTTCTTCTTGATTGAAACGTTGTGGAAAATGCCAACCCATCGATCCTGAAGAGCTGCTTCAGAATCGCAACTGCCCCCACCCCCACTGCCCCTCAGCCAATGACACGAAATGGTGTACTCCAAGAAAATGACTCTTGACAGAAAGGGTTGCTCCCTGCATGCACTAAATGAGGAGAGGAAATTTATAGGAAAACATTGTTTTCTTCTTCAAGTGCTGAGTTTTAGAGATACACGAGCAACGTGGCTCTTCTACTAATGACTTGTCCTGAAATCTCATTACTAATTTCTACAACCAAGACATTTCCAACTACATAAGCACTTGCTCAGCAATTAGGCTGCAGCTCTTATTTTTAATGAAGCGTGGAGATTATTGGTTTTGGATGCTGTTATCATCTTCGCCCGCTATGGATTTCTTCACATAGATGGATAAGCCAGGACCGCCGCTCTCAGGCGGCAAAGCACTTACATGCATTTCAGGAGCACAGCGTCCTAAGAGGTCGATCAAAGCTGCATAAAAGGTCATGATGGCGTTCCCCATGTGGATAGTGTCATCCTCCTGCTCTTCTGTGTCACTTTCATGGATTTTTTTCAAAAGAAACAGAGAGCAAAGCAAACAGGATAATAAAGTGACATTTCAGATTTTTTGCATATTTCTTGGAGGAAAGGGATCCCCAAGATAGTTCATTCTGCCTCTTCTGGCAGACACATCCTGTGTGTGATGAATTTGCACCTTGACATTTTTAAAGGAAAATGACCTTAAAGACCAGACACCAAAAACACATTTGTGGGAAATTTGATAATAAGAGTCCTTCAAAAGGGAAAAAAGAGGAATTGCCAATTTGATGGATTCTGCTTATTTCTAGGGGCAGATCAGGCTTTGTTTTAACAAAGAAAATAACTAATGAAAAGACTTGGTAAGTTTAGACTACTTTTGAAAACAGCGTACATTTTAGAGAAAGGGTGACAAAGATCTGTCCTATAAGGTAACACAGGTAAGGCACTCAGGACAGCGCTTTGCCCAGATTAAGTACTTCAGAAATGTGGTACCATTTACTTACCTATGTCTTTACCATCTCCTCTACCTCACCCATCCACTCCCCAAAATCCAACATGTCTCCCTCCCCACCTCTGTGAGAAAACACAGAGGTTCCATTATCTTGCGGGTAAGAGACAAATCTAGATGGGCCTTGGAAGAGCCCATCATTTTTCCTCCCTTGGTAGTTCAGGTGGGCTCAGCAGTCTGCAGGGTGACAGCGAGGCCTTGTTGAAAACATCATCCCGGCATGCAACACTGCTCCCAGGGCCCCCATGTGCCCACCCACCACTGTGGTCCCAGACCGGAGACCCCTGATGTATTTTCCATTACTTAGAGAAACTGAGGGCCCCCTAGTCCCTCTGTGGCCAATTGACAAACACGTAAGAAGGCCTTGGAGGACCTCCCAGTCTGAAACCATCTTGGTCTTGGCGTGGACAGAACATGTAAGGGCAGTCTATGTATGGAAGAATGACGGTTTGCAGAACTGCTCTGCTTGGAAATTTGCCTCCAGTAAGCCCTGTATTCTGTCTTTACCAGCGGTATTAATAGGACACTCACCTCCACAGATAAAAACTGAGAAGTGACATGCCTGGATTGACTTATGTCTACTGTTGGAATCAAGTATTAGTAACGTATACCATGGATAAATGTAAGGTAGTTACTGCCTGCCCTATCTGCCATAACACCTTAACCAAGCATTTTACTCCTCAGAATGACAATATCCCCTTTTCTGGACTTTAACACCATACTAGTTAAGCCCCCCATTCTCTCACTAAGGTCTTACTTTCTTACTATTATCTTGAAAATTCATTCCAGCTAGCTCTCCACTAAACCCTACTACAATTTCAGAGGCTCACCTGCCATCATTTGTAATAACTCACTTTGCCATAGCCTCCTAGAAAAATTCACAAAATACATCTCCTCCTACAACCTAAACTTCTCCCTGCTAAATCCACCCAATCTTCCTTAGTTTTCTCTTTTTCATTCAACCTACTCCCACAGCAAATTCCATCCATTCTTCCAGGCCTAATTCACTGTATTTTCAAGGGCAGAAATCATGAGCACCAGAAAATGATATTGCAATTGACAGAATGCAAATCATGTTTTATAAAATTTCAAGTCAAGGAACATGATTTACTCTTAAATAAGAGTGTGTATATTAGACCTACAGTGTTTTACTGGACCCGCTAGTTGGTGAGGGACCATCTCGAGAAGGATCCTCGGCTATTTTAATGGCTTCTTCCATGGCCGCGAGCAGACCATTCCCACCTTCCCCTCTCAAAGCAGGACCGAAACACTCGGGCCTCCGGATGAGCAGCCTCACCACGACGTTAGCATTCTCTTCCACGCTCTCCCCTAAAATCAAACGAGGAACAAGAGTAAATAAACACTGGTTATGTGGACGTTCTGAGCAAATAAATGTTATACTAATTCATTTATACTTAAAGAAAAATAACAAAAACCAAAGAACATAGTCACTAATAAAGCTAAAATTCAATTCAAATCACTAGTTTTATGTACACAAGACACAGTAAGTTTCTTCTTTTGTACTCACAATTTTCAAAGTAAAGAAAAGCATTATAGAGGCATAAAGTATTCATTTTTGTTAATTCTTTATAGGAAATGAAGCCATTAGCCCACCTATTATTAGAACCCAATTATAAAAGTCTGTAAGAATTTGTAACTGCCTAAAATTTTTAATTTAATAATAAAGGCAAAGCATTGCTATTGAAATATTAGAAATTAAATTATTATTGTGGAAAAAAGTACTGATTATAAAATATTCAATTTCTTTACTAATATTTACTTCCTTCATGAAAATGCTGGAATATACCATTTTTGATGTATCTATTTTTATGCAGTTTTAATCATGACCAAAAAAGACCCCAAGCAATCAGTCCTACCATTACAGAAGACAGCAAATCTGAGAAAGTCAAGGTATCTTTCCCCCTCAACTGGATTCCATCCAATGTCCGGATAACCCTTAGACACCAGCATCTGGCAGCTCTGCAGTCCACAACCAGCCAAATATCGAACTACCTACAAAAAAGATGATAAGCAAAAGTGTTATCCTGTGGGTAAGGAGTCATTAGATGCTAACACTACACATGACAAGTGATATCCTCAAAGGTTGGTTTAAAATGCATGTGGTTTTGCAAGTTCTTTTTAATCCCATGACAATCCACATGAACTCCCTGCAGTAAAACCTTAGAGTTAAGAAATATTTACAAATCATAACAAAGTGCTATCGTAATAAAAATATTTATGAATCAACTCTGTGAAAGAAAAATATTCCTAAGTTTCATATTATTTAATTTGAAACTTGTATCTATAAATGTCATGATATTTGGGGGGGCCTGCCTGGCTCCGTCGGGAAATCAGACGGCTCTTGATCTCAAGCTCATGAGATCAAACCCCATATTGGGTGTAGAGCTTACACAAAAACAAAAACAAGGGCGCCTGGGTGGCTCAGTTGGTTAAGCGACTGCCTTCGGCTCAGGTCATGATCCTGGAGTCCTGGGATCGAGTCCCGCATCGGGCTTCCTGCTCAGCAGGGAGTCTGCTTCTCCCTCTGACCCTCCCCCCTCTCATGCTCTCTCTCTATCTCATTCTCTCTCTCAAATAAGATCTTTAAAAAAAACAAAAACAAAAACAAAAACAAAACACACAATATAAACGTCACTGGTATTTGATAAAAGTTGAAAATGTCAAAAGACATCTGACCCCAGTGTAAACCCGGATTCCATCTGAGGTATTCAAAGACCCACCTGAGATACAGTGATATTCCATTTGGAATTTACTTCCAAAATTATATTATCAAATTAATGCGGGGGGGATATATTTGAGAAAACACACAGAGAAATAGAAAAAACTAAGCTTAGGTTCAAATATCCTTGGATTCAAATCCATCCTGCATTACTTACTGGATCATTCTGTGCCATGATTTCATGGTCTATAAAATTTGGGATAGTATTAAGTACCTTTCAGTATCATTGAATTTAACACAAAGTTTTCTGCTTATCTTTGCCTTTTAAATTATTGTTTTATATGAATGCTGATCCTTTACAGTATTTCACAACTGATCCAGTTTTAAAAGAACTCCCTAAGTTATTATCAATGGTAGTAGATTGTCAGACAAACAACTTATCAATCAAGTTACACCTAGCTCAAGCTAAAGCAGGTTTAAAAAGAAATAAGTAACACAGCTAAAAATATTTTGTGCCAACTTTATCTAACTATAATTTATGTACAATAAATGCATCTATTTAAAGTATAAATTCAAGGTGCCTGGGTGGCTCAGTCTTAGGTTAAGCAACTGACTCTTGATTCCGGCTTAGGTCATGATCCCAGGGTCATGAGCCTGAGTCCCACAAGGGCTCAGCGCTGAGTGTGGAGCCTGCTTAAGATTTTCTCTCTCCCCCTCTCCCTCTGCCCCTCCTCCCCACCCTGCTTGTGCATGCACATGCACACTCTCTCTCTAAAAAGGAAATAAAAAATTAAAATATAAATTCAGTGAGCTTTGAGAGATTTATACTTCTGTAAAAACACACCCCAGTCAAGATGCACAACATTTCCATCACTCCTCAGGCCCCATCCATCCTCCCTGCATGCGATGGCCTTAACAATCTTCTTTGTAACACTACAAATTAGCTTGTGTATTCTAGAACATTTATATATGCAATCATCCAGTATGTATCCTTTTATGCCTGGCTTCTTTCACTCAGAATACTGATTTTGAGATTCATTTACACTGTAGCACATGTCAGTACTTCTTTCCTTCTTATTGCATAATAACAGCATTCCACAGCACATGGAAATCGTCCACATTTCCTTATCCATTCATCAGTTGATGGACATTTGAACTGTCCCCAGTTTTTGGCTAAGATGGGTAACGTTGTTACCAACATTCATGTACACACATTCCTATTTCAATTAAGTATCTACAAGTAGGAAGGCTAGGTATATATATATGTCTATGACAGATATATGTTTTATTAAGAAACTTATTTGTTAAGTTAGGGGCGCCTGGGTGGCTCAGCTGGTTAAGTGTCCGACTCTTAATCTTGGCTCAGGTCATGATCCCAGGGTTGTGAGATCAAGCCCTGCCTGCATCAGGTTCTGCACTGAGCATGGAGTCTGCTTAAGATTCTCTCTCTCCTCTCCCTCTGCCCCTCCCCTACCACGCTCTCTCTCTCTCTCGGGGTGGGGGGGGGCAGGGGCGGGGGCGGGGGGATTTAAGTTAAATTTGTTAAGAACCTGCCAACCTGCTTTGCAAAATGACTCTACCATTTTTCATCTCAACAGCAATAGATGAAAGTTCCGTTGCTCCACACCCTCCAAAATGTTTGGTATCATCAACTTTTTAAATGTCAGCCATATTTCAGTGTGTAGGTTAAAAGATTTTAAAATATGTATGAGAGAAAATGCTCCCAAGGGTTAGTCGAAGATGCAAAGCTTTGTGATCCAATCCTGGCAAGTCAGAAGTGTTTGGGAAAGAGTTCACTCTTTCATGCCTTCACCAGCTGTGCAATGATGACTTATCCAATGCCAATGTTGTTCTCGAAGACCGGAATAAAGTAGTGAACAACAGAGAAAAAACATGCCCTGAACTCATTGGCCTTACGTTATGATAGGGAGCGGATTTTTTAAAATACTCAAATGTTTATTTTATATAAATAACACGGAAATGTATATTTCTGTATATAATATACAAATATATTTCTCCAACTGTTGGAAAATAAAGCAGTAAAGAAGACAAGACAGGAAACAGAGAAGAGGTTTCAATTTTAAATGGCAGGGACATGAAGAGCTAACAAAAAGGTGACTTTGATCAATGACTAGAAGGACGTCAGGAAAAGAGCCATGAAGACATCTGGCAGAAGAATCCTGCAGATGGAGGGAAGAGCAAGCACAAAGTCCCTGCGGCAGGAGCGTACCTGGCAAGTTCCCACAAGAGCAAGGGGACCAGTGTGGTTGGAGCAAATAGAAAAGATCAGGAGAACGGCAGGCAATAAGAGGGATATGTGAAATCAGATGGGTTAGAAGCCATTATGATGCCTTTAGCTTTTACTTGAAGTGAGATGGTAAGTATCAGGAAGAGTTGTGGACACCGGATTAATCCGCTTTTTTTAAGAGGCTCATTCTGGCTGCCAAGTAGGGGAGCCAGGAAGGATCAGGAAGACCACTTAGAAAGCAATCACAATGACAATGCAGGGGAAACTTATCTATGTTCCAGCAAACATGCATGCAGCCTCAAGCGCTCAGAGCACAGGGTCTTAGTATGTCAGTGACGCCTTGCATTGGAATATATGTCTACACGATACAAAATGTACTTTGAAATGTTAAAACCACCTCTGAAAAAATTGGAACTGTATGACTAAAGCAAAAGTAACAACAAATACGATGAAAGGACAGAAACCCACAGGACAGAAACTTCCCTTTCCAGAGGAAAATGTACGTGATCAGAGGAAACACTTGATCTCAACTTTCCTGTTCTTTGTAATTTACAATTATACGTTCTATGTAATATATGTAACATGTTTATAATATACTATATTTTATAATTGTGTCAATATAATTACAACTCTATTATGGTTATACTTCAGTAGTCTTGAGAAACGACTAGCATGACTCACACAAACACAAGGGGCGAGGATGTTGCTTACCTTTTCCAAATCTGGCTCACGCAGAGCTAAGGCCAGTTCATTATTATCCATCACTGAGGCGGCTGCCACATCCAGTGGTGTTGAACCTCTCATAGCTGGTGAGGCTGTTAATTCAAACGAAGTTGAGACAAAACCTGGATTGTGCTACAACTATGGATTCCATATAAAAACACTGTCCCTTAAAATTTCATTTCTAAATACAACACATACTGCATTAATCTAAAATTACTTTGCATTAAAGTTTAAAATTTCACATAGTATGTATATTGTTTTTATCTTAAGGATTAAATAAAAGCCATAATTTACTTACCAAGACCAACACTGCTGTTCTCCAATAAATAGCTGAGATGATCAAACATAGCTTTTTGATTCTGCCTACTTATACGACAGAAGTAACAAAGGAAACGGCAACAGTTGGCCACCATCTTGGGAAAAGTGATTTCCTACATAAAGAGCATTTAGTTAGCTGTGAGAGCAAATGGTCTTCAGAAAACTGAGTTCAGAAGTTGAGGTCCAATCACATTGTCAACCCATGTGGGCCCATGTCTGCCAAGTTTCAGATTCTAAAGCCTTCAACTCACCTACTCCTTGAGCCACTGAAAATCAAAGCCGACACTAATTTAGAAACCTCATTACCATCAAGGGGGTGATCTGGAACTAATCCACAGCCCTAAATCTATAGGTGGCATAAACCTGATTTAGCAATCAGGCAGACTTGGTTGTGATTCCTGACTCACACTGTGAACTGTGCTTCCTTGGGAGACTACTTAGTCTCATTGAATCGATTCTGTAAAAGTGGAATGAAATGGATAATAATACTTAATTTAGGAAAGAGAGGAAAAGTTCAATGAGACCTTTTATGAAAAATACCCTATTTCCTCCTTGAAACCACATTAGGGCATTCCTATCATAAGTGTTGTTGTTTTTAAGATTCTAGGAGTCACATCTTCCCTGATTTGGACATGACTCATCTGCTATGATGAACACCCTGACCAGAAGGCCTGCATGCTAGACCCCACCAAATACATCTCCCTTAAGCGCCTAATCTTGTTCTAGTATACCCCCAGAGGATCCCTGGAGTCTCTCCTTAACAGAGTATTTTATAAATATCTTTATGAGTCTGTCTAACTGGTGAACTGAACATGAGAAATATGAACGGTTCCCTATTTTGAAAAATACATCTTAAAATTTCAAAAAATAGTGAAATATATTTTGTAAATCATAGATCATAAAATTATACTGATTCACATGAAATTGTTATATTACTCTATTCACTAGGTTTTGAAGGTTTGAAAGTTTGAAAAGTTTCACTTCATCTTAACTTTGAATCACTTAAAAAAATTCACTTTATAGTCTTAAAACAAATACTCCAGGACATCATCTTCAAATTTTGGCCTGGATCAGGAATTTAGCAGAACCAACTGCCATCTCAATTAAGGGGAACGTCTGGGTCTGAAGAACATGTTTGTGTTTTGGACTTTCAATCTGATGGGCTTTAATTTATAATTAAAAATTTTTTAAATAGTAAAGTATTAACATTTACAGTTTCTAACTAACCACTAAATAGGAAAAGTTTAGGAGGCCGCAAATTACACAGCACAAGAGAGAAATTGTTATCAATATCAAAGGAAAAAATAACTAGTAGCATAGCCAATTCTCAATCTATAAGGTTTGCTTTTTGTTCTGTTTTGTTTTTGCAAAAGGTGTTCTTTAAAAAACAGTCCTCCTAAGAGGATTTAAGAAACCCTCATTAAGAATATGCAGTGTATGTACTCTAGGAGTTACATTCATTGGCATCTTAATAGTCAAGGGTTATCCTTTACCTTGGACTGTCCACCTCCAAGGACATTCACCATGACCTCCATCACTGTCTCGTGCATCCCAAGTGCCCTCATGAGATTAGGATGCTGGTAAAACACTTTATTATTCATGATATCCCTAGAAAGGACAATATCGGTTTGGGGGGTGAGAAGCACAGAGGGCAGAGAAAATTTTAAATAAAAATTTATGTGAGATCCTGATAACAATTCTGGAAATAATTACTGGCATGAACAGAAAAGTAAGCTCAATCATGATGAAAGTTAATAAAAGCAAAAGTTAGTAAGCACAACTAATTGAGTTTTCCTCAAAAAATACTGATAGCCCCTCAAAAATAGTATACAAGTTATCTACTCTTTTCAGATACAAGAAATGTACTAAATATGTAAACATTCATCTATATGAAATATATTTTTGGACACTTATCATTCCTAATTTTATGTATATCCAAACATCTGTTCATTCTTCTTTAGCGCAGAAATATGAATCAGTTATACCATGTTCTATGAAAATTCCTATATAAATTATTGATATACAAGTATCTGCTTTTCATGTAGGATACTTTTAGTACTACCTTCAGTATTTGTATGTTTAATAACAGTAGTGTTATTTCTTACTACATTTGTGTTATCTTTCCAGAGATCTGCTTATAAAGGATTTATATTCTCAAAGAGAAACTGAATACCCATCAAGTCCAGGTACAAGTAATACAACAAATTAAAGTTGACATTTGATTTGAAAAACCAGCAGCAGCTGATACCCAAAATGTTTCATATTATCATGATTTCATTATATGTTATTATGCTATGTATGTAAAGGTATTCCTAAGGATATTAATGCTCCATAGTCATTAAAAATAAAGAACTCTGCTGATTTTTATTTGAACATAAATCAGATCAATACAGGAGGTTTTTTTTTTTTTTTCCCTACAAGACACTTCCTGTCACAGCTCTAACAAGAAAATTTTAGAATGCGCAGCCTACAAGAAAGCAAGCTTTCCCTGCAGATCTCATCTCCTTAGTTGACTCACCTCTTCATTTGGTCATATGCTAACTTTTAGTTACTCCACGTATATCAAGACAGTGAAACAGTAGAATTCCTGTATAATGAATCTTTTTTTAGTTTTAGTTTTCCGCTTTTAATTGAGTTTAGTTTTGCCTTAATGACAAGAGTTTATAGATAGCACAACTCAAAAAAAAATGACATGGGGGCCGAGGACTAAAATAGGTCTGATCTATTTTGTGCAAGAACAAATGGAGTAAAGAAAGGCCTCCTTTTCCCTCACATAAGACAGCAACATATTTAGTAGGAGAACCTTCAATTTTCAAACCACAGTTGTAATCACAGGAATTGTTCTTTCGTTATTTCAAATCCTTTTGTATGACCCAACTTTGGACAATATTGTATTGAAAAAGTCTTGTTTGCCTTTCATTCTAGGTAAATTAAGTGGATTTATAATTCTACCACTTGGTAGGCAGGTTGTCATTTACTAAATGTGTCCTTTGAGAAATATTTCTAATACCACAAAAACATAACTTTTTATTTTGTTTTATAATCATTGTGAGTTTTATCACTACTGAGTGATTTATGTGTTAACAGCACATACTACTGTTATATGTTCATTTGAGAAGAAAGTGCCCTGTATTTCCTGGAAGGCTTCCTTTCTCATGTGGTTAATGAAGATCACTCATGTGAAGCCCTTTTCAGTTAGACTGAAGTATTAATATCCAAAAAAAAAAAAAAAAAAGATTCACGCTGATACAATTATAAAGACCACCAAATTTGCTTTTGTTTTTTTAAGCTTTTCTGTTCTTTTGTTCCGTTAGTATATTTATTTTTAGTGTGCAATAATAACAATTTTGGAATATAACCTTCAGGCTTATTAATGACTGCAAACACTTGACAGGTCTAAGGGCAATACATAGTATTGTGTTCTGCATGTACACAAATAATACTACACAAACTGAGTCTTTCTATACTATTATTTTTTACCCACAGGATAATTTTTTAGATCAAAGAAAACAGTGGTTATTCTATTCCATTAGTTTTTTGAAGAACCAACTCTAGGTTTCTTAAAGCTTTTTACTGTTTCCTTACATCCTTTTTTATCCATGTCAATAATTACTTTCATTCTCTCTTCTTTATCTAATATTTATGTAACTAGATAAGCTTTTTTGGCAGAATATTTGTATTCTATCTCACTTTTCAACATTCTACATTCGATTTCTACATCCTTATGTTTCGGTATCTTTTTCTTGCAGACATCAGAAAGCTTAATTTAAGCTTCTATTGTTCTTCTATTTTTATAATCCCAAACTACGCAAGCTCGTGAATGATTCCCAGATTTATGCATATATGCGCCAATAATGCACTCACTGAAACTTTTGCTTCCCGTTCTTTCTCTCTGAATTCCATTATCTTTTCTCTAATGTGCAGCCTTTAGAAGGTCTTTCAATGGACCGTAAGTAAATATTCTGAAATATCTTTGTTTTGCCATCACTCTTAAAATATGGGATATAAATCCTCATCTCCAAATCTCCATGAAGCACAAGGTCATGGTGTGGCATTCTCAGTTGAGTAACACATTCTAAATTGATGGTTATTTTCCATCAGAATTTGTGAGTGTGGTATTCCATTGAGTAATGATCTCTAGTTTTGCCGTTGAGAATTCCATATACTGGCGGGGGTTTTTTTGTAAGTATTCTGGCTTTTCTTTCAACTTGCTTTGAAAATAGTCTATTCATCACTGGTTTTATGGCAGTTTCACTAGCCTATGCAGGTGAAGATGTGGAGCTACCTGTGCTTTGGGATAATCTGTGAATTCATGCTCTTCATCGATTCTGAAAATCTCAAGCCAATAGCTCTTGAAATATTCCCATTCCATAAATCATCTATTCTGTCTTTTCCAGAAATCCTGTTTACCGTAACCTGGACCTTCTTATACTCTCCCTTCGGTCTCGTAACTGCTCTTTCGAATTTCCTTATCGTTACCTCTCAGGGCTACAGTACTCAGTAATTTTCTCAGATCTATGATCCAACTTACTAATTTTCTCTTCAGCTTATCCAATTTAATTAATTTACTGTTTTTAAATGTCATTTATTTTATTTTTCATTTCTAGAAACTCTATTTGGATCTTTTTCAGATCTTCGTGGACTTCTCTCCACATCTTATTTTTGGAGAATTGATTTATTCCTTTGTATTCCTAACCATTTTAAATATAGTCACTTATGTTCTCTTTCTGGCATTGCACTATCTGAAGTTCTTGAAACAGGTGTTGTGACCCCACTACTATTGTATTTGTAGACCCCTGCTTATGGAGGATTTTTCCTTAGGAGCTTTGTAATTTTGATCGTAAGCTAATCATTGGTAGTATTTAGTTTTCTCCTGCAAGGTTTCACGGTGACTTAAGTTGAGAAAGTATACGTCCGGGGCCAACTGTTACATTCTCGGTTTGGGACTCCTTAGACCACACATGAGATATAAACGTTAATCCCCAAATTCACACAGGAAGCACACCTATGGTATTGAACTATCAGAAGAACTGCATTGTTTTCCCCATTCTTTTTTCAAGGCCCAGTGGATATAGACAAAACACCTTATTATTTCCTGCTGGTGAGTGTTTTTCTCTGCATGGATTTTAATGCGTTTTTTATTAATCTGTATTTTTTACATATGATTGCACATTACTGAAAAATTAATCTTAAAAACCTCTAAAATATGTGCTGCATATCATAGCCACCTTAGCATCTAGTTGTAAAATTAGTCACATTTTGCTGTTGAGCAACTTTTCTATTTAGCTTAAAAACATGTCTAGAAAAGCAACAATCTCATTTAATAATGATATACAGAAATACCTCACAAATATGGCAGATTTGGATCCAGCTCACAGCAATAAAGCAAATATTGTAATAAAGCAAATCAAATAAATTTTTTTGGTTTTCCAGTACATACAAAAGTTATGTTTACAATACACTATAGGTTATTAAGAGCGTAACAGTATTATGTTTTAAAAATCAATGTAAAAGAAGAAGATAGCAGGAGGGGAAGAATGAAGGGGGTGAAATCGGAGGGGGAGACAAACCATGAGAGACGATGGACTCTGAAAAACTGAGGGTTCTAGAGGGGAGGGGGTGGGGGCATGGGTTAGCCTGGTGATGGGTATTAAAGAGGGCACGTTCTGCATGGAGCACTGGGTGTTATACGCAAACAATGAATCATAGAACACTACATCAAAAACTAATGATGTAATGTATGGTGATTAACATAACAATAAAAAATTTTAAAAAATCAAAAATACTTTACTACTAAAAATGCTACCATCTCCTGAAATTTCAATGAGTTGCAATCATTGATCACAGGTCACCATAACAATTACGATATAATAAAAAGTTGGAAATACTGTGAGAATTGCCGTCATGTGACAGAGAGACACAAAGTGAGCAAACGCCATTAAAAAAATGGTGCCAACAGACTTGCTCAATGCAAGGTAGTCACAAACCTCCAATTTGTAAAAACACACTATCTGCGAAGTGCAATAAAGCAAGGCACAATAAAAATGAGGCATGCCTGTAATCGAAATAGTGGATTTGTATTAATATACCTACTGTGCAACTACTGGGACAAACAAGTAGAAAGAAGACATTTATAAGACAAAGGTTGTAATAGTTAAATAAATTACCCTAATCCACGAATCATAAGCTTCTCTTCTTCTTTGCCCATTCTTACACTCAGGAGAGAACGAATCTGACCAAGAGATGCCAGCAGGTTGATGGTATCCTCCACGGAGACACCATTTATGGTGTAGGTCTTCGGCAGAGCCCGGACCAGACCCCCAATGCCATCATACTGTCGATGCAGCAACACAAACATGGCCCTCACCAATTCGGGGTCTTCAATGACAGACTCTTGCGCCCATCGGACCATGGTCTCAGAAATCAACTGCTGAAGAGTGGCTGTAAAGTCATTATGGATGTTTTTTTAAAAGGAAAATAATAAGAGAAGACAAATTCGTTGGGCATTTCAACTGTACCTCTCATAGTCCCAAACTAGTAACTATATTTGTACCAGAATTGAAAAGGCTAGGGATATTCTTTGAGGAAAATAAAGTTCACTTCAACATTTTATATATATGTCAGTAAAAATGAGTTATGAACATGCAAGGATAAAAATACACAAGCTTTTCCTTAAAAACTCCTCTTACTAAGGAATTTAAGCGGTTCAGAATTGCACCTACTTTTTCAAAACTACTGTTGGCAGTCCATAGGGCAATCAATAGGAGTTGTCCTAATACTTTTACTTCCATTTTCCTTGTTCCATTATTTTCCTCCCAGATCTGACATCATATATCCTTATAAAGTCAGTTATGGGCATCCAAGGAATTAACTATTTTTCTCTCTCCTCATTTGAACCATTTGCAAAAGTGACCTCATATAATTATATTTTTACTATAATTTGGATCCTTAACTGTCACTTGAAATGTTTTGATTGTGAAGCTGTATTAAAGTGAAACATTATTCTATACATAGGAGACTACGCGCAATGTGACATGCAGTGTAGTACACATAAAAGCAACAGAATTGCCAAACCTCCTGAAATAAACAGCAAAATTATGAAAGCTAAGTAGGGTTGAAGTGATAAAGACACAAGTAATGAAGTACTAACTCCTAATCCTGGCAGATTTTCAAAAGAAGCTGTTTTACCTGCTTTAATCTATACATTATTTAAGGACAAACAAAAACTACCAATTTTAACTGAATCCAAAATGCAGATAAAATGCCAGTATACCTCCACATGCCTCAAAACCACATTGACATTTTTAATAGGTCAAAATCATAAACGTGATAATGAAAAGTGGTTCATAAGAAACCTTGGACTCTCATTTTGAAGAAGACTTGATTCAAATAAATTTGGTTGTGATACTAAAGAATAAATTTAGGGTTCATTGTATGGATGAAAGGTTCCCATTGTAAGTTAGCACCAAAAAAAAAAAAAAAAAAAAAAACAAAACCCTAAAATTTTTCATGAGTTCATTTTTCTTCTTTCAGTAAAAACTGTTCCTAAACCAGTGCTACATCATAGAATGAATGGGGACTGAGATGTGGGGTAATAAGTAAGATGGATCTCACCAACCTACTACTTGAACCCATTCTGGATGAGAGTTGTGTCTGAGACTCATTGCCCCAGCGCGCTTATTTTCAGAGTATCAGCCGTTACTCTTAAGTAGGATAAAAATGAACCAGAAATGCTTAACGGTTTAGAAAATATCTCAGAACCAAAATATAGTTACAGATACTACTTAAACTTTAAGAAAAGTTTAACTTGGTACAAGAATATTTGAAAGTCAATAGCGTAATAGATAGGAAAGCTAAATTACTCCCTTTGTACTTTCTCTTGATAGTGTCTGATCAAATACCTAAATTTGTAGTCCTCTAGGGAGCCCATCCACCCTTATAAATACTGCTACCTCTCAATCTTTTCCTACAAACCAAGTTTGATGCTGCTGTCTACTTCTGTCAGCCACAGGCATCTACTTAAGAATCTGATTCTTGGAAGCTTCCAACTCAGTTTTCTCACTGGCTCATCTAGTCTGATGTTACTTCGAAGGATGAATAAATGTCAGCAGAGTCGCTTCGCCAGTGCCCTTCCATACTGCTTACAGGATTTCTTGGAGTCACTCTCAACTGGTTTTTCAGCTTGTTTCTTCTTCAGGTATGTCACCTTTTCTACCAGGGACAGCAGGCGGCCCCTAATTGTTAAGTCATTGTTCCCATCCAAAGACCCATCTTCATCCAGCTCAATTCCTAGCAACAGAAAAACAAAGAGAAAGAAGAAAAGAAAACTGCATTTGAAAAACATATACTTAGGAGAAATAATGCTCTGGTTTTGCAACTTTTTCCATTCATAGCTTAAAGCAACCCTGCCATGTCCAAAACATTTGACATTATTGAATTAAGCACTCCTGCTCACTAGCACATGGGTAAAATCCACTCACTGGCCTCTTGTCTTCCTTTCTCTTTTTCTCCTGTTCCGATGGGCCCAGGGCTATTAGTAGCCAAGACAAAATACAAAACTGAGCAGACAGCAAAAAGATGATCTCAGGAGTCAAGATCAATTCTGGTATTTGGTCTGACCCTTAGGCTGACCCTGAGACATGTCTGACTTTAGGGGCTATCTGCCTAGACCTACAGTTTTAACCTGCAAAAAACCTCCTAGGCTTTCAGCCTCCTCATTTGCCTCCAATAATCACAGTGGCATTTTAATAAATTGAGAGGAGAGCAGGCATAATTAGGTATCCTAGTTCAGGGAACGCTTTATGTCTGAAGCAATAATACTACCATTTTAGAGTGCCCCTTTATTTATGGTAGATAATACAACTTTCTGGCACTCGTTTAGTGGCTCTTTATTCATAAGCTGAATTAATATGCAAGGTGATGCTTATATTCTCTTCATTAAAATAAAATAAGAACAATGCAACTGGTGTTACACATCACTTAAGAAATGGCAAATTCATTTTCCTTCACTGGAACACTTTGTCCATATCATGGCTTAAAGGGAAAAGAATCACAGATTCAGAACTTCAAATAAATTCCATTTTAAAAGTTCTTAGAGTAAAAGGAGAGTAAAGCTCCCTTAATAGATTTGGGCTACTGACATAAACTTAATGAAGGATTTCCTTAGGCATTAATTAATTTCAAAAGATACATGCTGCATTTCCTAGGGCAATACTAAAAAGTGCCCCACAACTGGTTTAAATACAACTATTTGTGATCAATTGTCTTTAGACTAAATCAATCTAACACTCATCTCTCTGCCAAAGCATCTGGTTACATGTCTCCATTCCCCCTTTCTATTCTCTGCCACTGAGGAGAAGAGAGAAAAGAAATAAAATTTTGGTTATCTCCTACTTGGTCTTAAAGTCTTTCAGATATCTCTACCTGTCATGACTTTCCACATAGGGTCAGTTAACCATTTTTGCAATAATAAATATTCTTACATGAGCTCCTACCAGGCAACATGTATATTTATGAGCCTATTTACATATATATTAACTTTTGTATCAGTATATGTGTATGAAAAATATACATTTGACAACTAAACAATATTATGAAAACAGTTCAAAACAAAAAAAGAAGTTTGACAAGGAAATAGTAACCAATAAATGAACAAACAGAAATCCTAGAGTTGAAAAATACAAAAACTGAACAATGCAACTGAGAGTGTCAAAGATAGACTTAACCATGCAGAAGGAAGAATCAACAACCTGAAGAATAGGTCAATGAAAATCATGCACTCTGAAGAAAGCCTGTAAGATTTATGGGACACAATGGAAAGCTTCCCACAATATTCAGGATATGGGGATTCCAGAAGGTGACAAGAAAGAAAAAGGGACAGAAAGTATATTTAAAGTAATAGTGGCTGAAAACTTCCCAAATCTGGGGAGAGAAATGGACATGCAGATCGATCGATGAGGCCCCAAAGACCCAAAATGTACTGAACTTGAATAGGGCTACACTGAGACACATGATAATTAAATTGTCAAAAGGCAAAGGCAAAGAAGGAATTTTAAAAAGGAGCAAGAGAAAAGAGAGAAGTTACATAAAAGGGAACACCCATAAGACTATTGGCAGATTTCTCATCAGAAACTTTTCAAGACAGGAGAGAATGGGATCACATATTCAAAATATTGAAAGAAAGTAACTACTCACCAAGAATTCTACACCCAGTCAAGCTGTCCTTCAGAAAAGGGAGGGGGGATAGAGGCTTTCCCCAACAAACAAAAGCTGAGGAAGTTCATTACTACCAGATCTGTCTTACAAGGAATGCTAGAGGAAATTCTTTGAATGGAAGTCAAAGAACAATAATTAACATTGTAAAAACACAAAAAGGTAGTATAAATCTCACTGGTAATGATAAACATATAATCAACATTAGATTCTACAATATGGTAATAGTGTTGCATAACTCATAACTCTAGTTTAAATTTTTTTTTAATGAATTAAAATAGGTTGTTATAACTTGTAGATATTGTATGTAAACCTTACGGTAACCACAAGGGAAAATCTTGTAGTAATTATACAAAAGAACACAATAAAGAAGTCAAAGCATACTCATAACAAATATATCAACACATACATACACGAAATACAGAAGGATATGAAACAAGGAAAAACAGATCTACAAAATAAAAAAAAAATTAAAATAGCAATAGTAAGTCCTTACCTATCAATTACTTTAAGTATAAATGGATAGACTTCTCCAACCAAAAGACATAGAATGGTTGAATGAAAAAACAAGATCTAACCATATGCTGCCCCTAAGAGATTCACATTAACCTTAAAGACACACAAAGACTAAGCAAAGGGATGAAAAATGACATTTCAAGCAAGTGGTAATCAAACAAAACAAAACAACAACAAAACAGGGGAAGCTATACTTACATCAGACAAAATAGACTTTAAACATGGCAAAAAGAGACAAAGAAGGTCATTATATAATGATAAAGGGGTCAATATATCAAGAAGATAAAATAATTATTAAATATTTTTACACCCAATACCAAAGTACCTAAACATATAAAGCAAAAACTAAAAAAACTAAAAGGGGAAATAAGGAGTAATACAGTAATAATTGGGGGACTTCTGTATCCCACTCTTAACAACGGACAGATCATACAGGAGAGAATCAATAAGGAAAGAGTGGATTTTAACAACACTGTAGACCAAATGGACGTAACAGACATATACAAAAACATTCTATCAAGTGACAGCAGAATAGACATTCTCCTCAAGTGTACACGGAATATTTTCTAGGATAGTATATGTGTTAAGCCAAAGAACAAGTCTTAGCAAATTCAAGAAGGTTGAAATTATACCAGCAATCTTCTCTGACCACAAACTAGAAATCAACGACAAGGGAAAAACTGGAAAATTCATGAACACAGAGAAATTAAACAACACTCTTTAACAACCAATGAATCCGAGAAGAAATTTAAGGGGAAATAAAAGAAAGAATTTACTGAGACAAACAAAACTGGAAATACAACATACCAGAATTAATGGGTGCTGCTAAAGCACTTCTAAGAGGGAAGATCATAGCAATAAATGCCTACATGAAGAAGAAAGATCTCAAATAAACGACCTAACTCTACATCTTAAGGAACTAGAAAAAGAAGAACCAACAGAGCCTGAAGGTAGTAGAAGAAAGATTAGAGCAGAAATTATTGAAATAGAAATCAAAAAACCATAGAAAAGATTAACCAAACTAAGTTAATTTCCTGAAAAAAATAAAAAATAAAATTGACAAACCCTTAGCTAGCCTAAGGGGAATAAAGACAGTACTCAAATCAACAACATTATAAATGAAAAAGGAGACATTGTAAATGAAAAAATTAAAAAGATACCCCAGAAATTCAAAGGCTTGTAAAACAGTACTATGAACATTATCAGTGAACAAAGTGGACAAGCTAGAAGAAATGGAAAAGTTCTTAGAAACATACAACTTACCAAGTAAGAAATGGAAAATCTGAATAGGCCCATTAATCGTAAGGAGAGTACATCAGTAATCAAAACCTCACAATGAAGCAAAGCTTTACTGGTGAATTTTACTAAACATTTAAAGAATTACACCAATTCTTCTCAAACTCTTCCAAAAAAAACGAAAGAGGAGGAAACACTCTCAAAATCACTTTACTAGGACAGCATTATCCCGATTACCAAAAATGCAAAAGGACACTACCAGAAAAGAAAATCACAGGCCACTATCCCTGATGAACACAGATGCAAAATTTCTCAATAAAATACCAGCAAACTGAATTCAACAGCATATTAAAAGGATCATTTACCATGATCGAGTGACATTTATCACTGGGATGCTAGGATGGTCCAACATATGCAAGACAATCAATGTGACACACCACAATAACAGAATGAATGAAAAGAATCATATGATCATCATATGATCATCTCACTAGGCACTAGAAGTAAAATGGTCTCTATATGCAGACAACATGATTTTATACGTAGAAAATCCTAGGGGCGCCTGGTGGCTCAGTTGGTTAAGCGACTGCCTTCAGCTCAGGTCATGATCTCAGGGTCCCGGGATCGAGCCCCGCATCGGGCTCCCTGCTCGGCAGGAAGCCTGCTTCTCCCTCTGACCCTCCCCCTGCTTGTGTTCCCTCTCTCGCTGTCTCTCTCTTTCTGTCAATTAAATAAATAAATAAAATCTTTAAAAAAAAAAGAAAAAGAAAATCCTAAAGACTCAACCAAAAAACTGTTAAACCTAATCAATGAATCCAATAAAGTTGCAAGACATAAAATTAACATACAACAATATAAAGTGTTTTCATAAACTAAAATGAAATTTCTGAAAAAGAAATGAAGAAATCAATCTCATTTACAATAGCATCAAGAACAATAAAATTCTTAGGAATAAGTTTAATGAAGGAGGTGAGAGATCTCTATCTTACAAATTACAAGAGACTGGTGAAAAGGAAAGAGGATACAAATACATGGAAAGGCATCTTAAAATGGTAATATTATCAAAAGCTATCTATAGATTCAACGCAATCCCTATCAAGATTCCAATGGCATTTTTTATAGAAGTAGGAATAAAACCTTCCCAAAATTTGTATGAAATCACAAAATCTCCCTAAAAGCCAAAGAAATCCTGAGGAAGAAGAATAAAGTAAGAAGTATCACACTTCGTGGTTTAAGCTAAGCTATTAAAGCTATAGTCATCAAACAGTATGGTACTGACATAAAAATGGACAAAGAGATATATGGAAAAGAACTGAGAGCCCAGAAATAAACCCAAGCATGTATGGTCTACTATGAGTTGACAAGGGAGCCAAGAATACCCAATGGAGAAAAGGTAGTGTTCAATAAACAGGGCTGGGATAATTGGATATTCACATTTAAAAGAATGAAACTGGACCATATCTTAACCACTCATAAAAATTAACTAGAAATAGAGGAAAGACTTAAATGTACGACCTGATACATGAAACTCCTAGCAAAAAACATAACAATAAAGCCCCTTGATATGGATTTTGGTAATAATTTTTTGGATATGACACCTAAACTACAAGTAACAATAGCAAAAAATAAATATATGGGACTACATCAAACTAAACAGTTTCCATAAAAACCAAAAGAAACCACTAACAAAGTGAAAAGACAAGCTACAGAATGGGAAGAAATGTATGTAAACTATATATCTGATAAGGAATTAATATCTAAAATATTACAAAGGACTCGTATAACTCAAAAGCAAAAAACAAACAAAACAGTATAGAGGATCCTCAAAAAATTTTAAAAATAGGGGTGCTAGGGTGGCTCAGTTGTTAAGTGTCTGCCTTCGGCTCAGGTCATGATCCCAGGGTCCTGGGATCGAGCCCTGCATTGGGCTCCCTGCTCAGCGGGGAGCCTGCTTCTCCCTCTCCCACTCCCCCTGCTTGTGTTCCCTCTCTAGCTGTCTCTCTCTCTCTCTGTCAAATAAATAAATAAAATCTAAAAAAAAATTTAAAAATAGAATTACCATATGATCCAGTAATTCACTTCTGGGAATATATCCAAAGGAAATGAAAACACTTACTTGAAAAAAGTATCTGCACCCCCCTGTTCACAGCAGCATTATTTACGACAGCCAAGATATGGAAACAACTTAAGTGCCCACCAACAAATGAATGGATAAAGAAGTTGTGGTATATACATACAATGGAATATTATTGAGCCAAAAAACAAGGAAATCCTACCACCTGTGACAACATGGTCAGAACTTGAAGGCATTATGCTAAGAGAAGTCAGACAGAGAGAAGAGAAATACCATGTGATCTCACTCATATGTGGAAACTAAAAACAAACAACAAACTCAGAGAAAAAGAGATCATATTTGTTATTAGAAGTGGGGAGTAGGGAGAGAGGAATTCAAGGAAAGTGGTCAAAAGTTACAAACTTTAAATAAGTACTAGGGATGCAACACACAGCATGATGAGTGTAGCTAACACTGCCGTACAATATACAGGAAAGTTCTTTTTCAGAGGGTAAATCCTAAGAGTATTTGTCTCAAGGAAAAACAAATTTGCCTTTATTTGTTCTTCCTTTCTTTTTATTGCATGTATATGAGAAGATGGATGTTAGCCAAACCTATCATGGTAATCATTTCAAAATGTAGGTAAATCAAACAATCACAAAGTACATCCTAAATTTATACAGTGGTATATGTCAATTATTTCTTAATATAATTATTTCTCAATAAATAAACAAGTAAATAAATATATAACACATCTAATAAGAGTTGTTAAGTCAAGAAGACTTTACCACAATGTGTCATCAAATCTTCATGAAAATCTAAGAGTTGGTCACGGATTTCTTCAGGACATGGACATTCACTTTTGTCCTCCTTAAAATTGAGAAGCATATTGATCTGAAAGTTTGGGAAAACAAGAAGGAGAACAAGAGAAAAAGAACAGTGAATTCAGGAATGACAGCAAAAAAAAAAATCATAAAAACCTAAAGATGTTCAAACCTTTGAGTATTCATAAATTGATGCCCAACATATGAAAAATCATTATCACTCAATACAACGAATACCAAAAAATAAATAAAACTATTCAAAGCTTAGCTTGCTGCAAAACAGTCACATAATTTGCTTCCTTTTCCTCAATTCCAGAGTATGTTAGACCCTTGTATACTTAGTGTTCTTAAATCAACTAAAATCTAAATATTATTTTAAAAATATTTTATTATGCTTCTCCTAGATTTCCATTTTTTTTCTTGCTAATTTCTAAACTTCATGGAGTATTTTAAAGAACACTTTTTGAGAAGGATATACAGCAAAGATGAAGAAAAATCCAAATAGAAAATACAGTGGCTAGCTATGCTTTTACTAACATTAATGGTTCAATTAAATAAACTTCAAGAAACTATCCTCCATTTGTTTTAGCTTTAGACACAAAAATACTACATTTATGAATGAAGAAAAGAATGTTGCTGTTTCATAATTTCCCCTGGGGAAACAATTTTAAGTTTGCTTTTTAGACTTTTTTACGTGAAATTCTTGTTTAACTTTTATTTTGCGATAACTACATGCATATGCTGTAAGATATAATCAAAGAGATACCATACACCCTTTACCCAGTTCCCCCTGGGAATGGGTAACATCTTACAAAACAGCAGTACAATATCACAGTCAGAGCCCTGACATTGATAGTCAAAACAGAGAACAATTTCATCACTTGAAGGATCATTCCTGCTACCCCTTTATAATCACAACCACTACCCTCCTGCCTGCTCCTCATCCCTTGTTCCCGTCAATCACTAATCTGTTGTCCATTTCCATATTATTGTCATTTCAAGAATGTTACATAAATGAAATCATACAAGATATGCATGCATACATTCCCATCTGATCCTTTTGATGTCTGCAGGGTCTGTAGTGATACCTCATTTCATTCCTGATATTGGTAATTTGTGGCTTCTCTCTGTTAGCCTTTTCAGCAGTTTGTAGATTTGATTGATATTTTTAAATGACCAGTTTTTAGATTCCTTTTTTTTTTCCAATTGTCCTGTTTTCAGTTTCATTGATTTCTGCTTTTACCTATATTATTGCCTTCCTTCTGCTTGCTTTGGATTTTACTCTTCTTTTTCTAAATGCTTGTGATGGAAGCTTATTGATTTGTTTTTCTCTCTTTAAATGTAAATATTTAGTGTCATAAATTATCCTCTCAGCACTGCTTTAGCTATTCCCACAAATTTTAATATGTGATATTTTCATTTTCTTTCAGTTCAATGTATTTTTAAATTTCCCCGAAACTTCCACCATGGGTTATTTAAAATTGTGTTAATTCCCTAGTATTGGGAAATTGTCCTGTTATCTTTCTTTTATTGATTTCTAAGGTGAACTCCATTGTGGTCAGAAAAAAGATTCTGTATGAAAAAAATCCAATGCTTTTAAATCTGTTTAGGTTGTTTTATGGCCCAGGATACAGTCCATCATCGAGAATGTTTCATGGGAACTTGAAAAAAAAAATGTATTATGTTTTTGGGTGGAGTGTTCTACAAATATCCAAAGATCCTGTTAGGTAGTGATAGGGTTGTGTTTTCCTAGATTCTTGCTGACTTTTGTCTAGCTATTCTATCAATTCTTGACAGAGGGGTGTTGAAGTCTCCAACTATAATTGTGTATTTATGTATTTCTTCTTTCAGTCCTTACTGTGCAGACTTCACATATTTTTCAGCTCTATTATTTAGTATATGTACATTTGTCTTCTTGGTGAGTTGCTCTTTTATCATTGTATAATGTTCCTGTCCGCCTGTGATATCTCTTTGTTCTGATATACACTTATTTTAATTTTTCGCAATATATCTTTTTTCACAGATTTGAAGGGATACATACACCCAGATGTTTATAGCAGCCTTATCAACATGAGCCAAACTATGGAGAGAGCTTAAATGTCCACCAACTGATGAGTGGATAAAGAAGATGTGGTATATCTGTACAATGGAATATCACTCAGCCATCAAAAAGAATGAAGTCTTGCCTTTTGCAATGACATGAATGGAGCTACGGTATATTATGCTAGGTGAAATAAGTCAGTACCATATGATATCACTCATATGTGGAATTTAAGAAAGACAGATGAACATATGGGAAGGGAGAAAAGAAAAAACGGAGAGAGGGAAACAAGCCATAAGAGACTCTTAATGACACGGAACAAACTGAGGGTTGGTGGAGGGAGGTGGGTGGGGGATTGGCTAGATGGGTGATGGGTATTAAGGAGGGCACTTGTGATGAGCACTGGGTGTTATATGTAAGTGACGAATCACTGAATTCTACTCCAGAAACCAATTTTGCACTGTATGTTAACTACCTAAAATTTAAAAATATCTATGTCTATATCTACACCTCCATAGACATAAATAAATAGATATCTTTTTTCATCCTTTCACTTTCAACCTGTCTACATCATTCTTTTTGATGTGAGTTTCTCCTAGAAACATCTCATCATAGAAATATCTCATAGAGACCTAGCAGCATATGGTCAGGCCAAGTTTTAAAATCCACTCTGCCAATCTCTGCCTTTTAATTAGTGTATTTAGATTATTTATATTCATGACTTTATTGATGTGCTATGACATAAGCCTGTAATTTTACATGTTTTTTTCGCTTTTGCCTCATTTTTCCCAACTTGCTATGGGTTCCTTGAACTATTTTTAGGATCTCCTCATTTTGAGTTATCCCTGGCATTTTTTTAGTGTATCTCTATGTATAGCATTTTAAGTGGTTGCTCTGGATATTACATTATACATACATAATTCATCACAGACCACTGGCATCGATATCAGTTTGAGTGAAGCACAGAAAATTCACCTCCCTTTATACCCCTATCCTCATTTAAAATATAAATATCTTGGGGTGCCTGGGTGGCTCAGTCAGTTAAGCATCCAACTCCTGGTTTCAGCTTGGGTGATGATCTCAGGGTCATGGGACCCAGCCCCACATCAGGCTCTAGGCTCAGCACAGAGTCTACTTGTCCCTCCCCCTTTGCCCCCGCCCCTTGCTCTAGCTCATGCACACGTGCTCGCTCTCCCCAAAATAAATAGATGAATAAATTAAAAAAAAAATTAAAAAATAGTCTTAAATATTTCCTACATATTTAGAACACATTAGACAGCTTTATCATTTTTGCTTCAACCATCAAATATAACTTAGAAAACTCAAAATGAAAAGGAAAATGCATTGCATTTATCCATGCTTTAACACCTTCCATAATTCTTTCTTCGTTCCAGATTTTCACAATTTTCTTCTACTGTCATTTTTCTGTTTCAAGGACTTTGTTTAGGATTCCTTCAGGGTTGATCTGCTGTAGTCCAATTCTCAGTGTTTTCCTTCATTGGTGACTGTCTTGATCTCCCCTGAATTCCTGAAGGATGTTTTCACTGCCTATAGAATTCTGGGTTTTCAGCTTTTTTCCAGTTGGAAACCGGTGGGCCTCTTCCATCTCTGTCTGGCCTCCATGTTTTCTGACCTGAAATCACAGTCACTCACGTGTTGCTTTTCCCTCTCTAGGTGTCATATCTTTCTCACTGCTTTCAAGATTTTCTTCTGTGCCTTTAGTTTTCAGAGGTTTGATGATGATGTGTCTGTCTTTGGTTTAGATTTCTTTGGGTATCTGGTTTATTCAGCTTCTTGAGTCTCTTTCTTGATATCTTTTGCCAAACTTGAAATGTTTCAACCATTATTTTTCGAAGGTTTTTGTTTGTTTTTAGTTCCCCCTTTCTCCTATCTCTGAGACTCTAATGTCACAAATGTTAGATCTTTTGTTATATTTGCAGGTTCCTGGGGCTTTTTCTTTTTCTGTTTTTCAGAATGGATAATTCTTTTTTTATTTTTAAAGACTGATTATTTATTTATTTATTTATTTATTTATTTATTTATTTATTTAGAGCACGAGCGAGCGAGCACGCGCAGGAGCAGGGAAGGGGCAGAGGGAGAGGGAAAGACAGGATCTCAAGCAGACTCCCAGCAGATCACAGAGCCTGACATGGGGCTTAATCTCACGACCCTGAAATCATGACCTGAGCCAAAATCAGAAGTCAGACACTTAACCGACAGCCACCCGACATCCCTGAACTGGGCAATTCTTGTTGTTCTCTCTTCAGTTCAGTGATTCTTTTCTCTTTCTCCTTCCTTCTGCTGCTAAGTCCATTCACTGAAGGTTTCTTTATTCTGGTTATTTTTCAGTTCTAAAATTTCCATTTGGTTCTTCTTTCTATCTTTATTTCTTTGTGAAGACTTCCCCCCGCCCCATTTCAAAGCAGTTTTATGATGGCTGCTTTAAAAGCCCTCTCAGACAAATTTAACATCTCCGTCACCTTAGAGTTGGTATCTATTGATTGTCTTTTCTTCATTCAAGTTTTTTCTGGCTCTTGGTGTGATGAGTGATTTTTTTTAAATGGAAACCTTGACATTTTGGTCTTATGAGACTTCTGGACCTTATTTAAATGTCCGGCGTCTTCTGACACTAGCTAGCAGGAGAAGTTTGAGCTGCCTTGTTACTTGCTACTGCCAGGTGGGAATGGAAGCCCTTTTCCTTACTCAGCCTCCATGGACACTTGAGAGAGGAAGAAGACCTTGTTCTCACTGGTGAGATTGGGAAATCCAGTTCCCCACTAGACCTGTACTCATACAACCCTGGCTGGAAAGGGCCAGAGTGCCATATACGTCTCCCTCTCTGGTCTCTAGTGACACTCTGGAAGAAGCAGGCCACATTACTACTCATCAGCTCCCCACAGTTCCACCTGGAGCACCTCATTAGAGCCTGATGAAGGTGGAAGTCTAGGCTCCCCCCTCAGCGTCTGCTGGTTGGGGTGGGGGTGGAGCACAGCTCTGTCTAGTGTTCGGCTGGAGTAGTATGTTTAGTACCTAAAAGTTTTCAGTTTTGCTAGAGAGACGGTTTTCTTGGTCTTCTGGCTACACATCGAAGTCTTTGGTTGAGGCTTTTCTTGTCGATGCCCATTAACATTTCTGGGTTGCTGGCTCCTTTACCCCCAAGTCTGGGATAGATGAGGCAAAAAGAAAACCCAGGGGACTCACCACCACGGTGTTCCTCAGGTCCCAAGTTCCATAGCCCGTCTCCTTGCTTCTATCTTTTGGAGTCTTCCTATCTAGTCTTTTGTGTAATTTTTATGTAATTCCTTCTAGTTGTACTTAGAAGGAAGAATAGAAAAAGGCACCCGTACTCCATTTTTCCAGAAGTAGGAGCCTCCCTTTAGCAGCTTAACAAATGGAGTTAATTTGGGAGAGCTTGGACTCTTTTTGTGCTCAATACATGTTGTTCATGGCAATGAACAAATTTCCATGCCCCCTCCCTCAAAGAAGTTACATTCTGGTGAGAAAGCAAATTCTGCTATTAGTTCCTAAACATTTTCACTTGGCAATTATCTTGATACAGGGAAATGCTAAGGGTAAGAGACTGAAGATTAGATCTGGCAGTTCTACCTTTTCACCACCATCTTGGTCATTTCCCACACTATGCATCCCATCTTGAAGTAGATTCCAGACTAGTCCATTGTCTGGCTCAGGCATGTGCCCCTTGTTCTACTGTATGCCAGGAAGAGAGCTGGGTTTGGAGTGAGCAATCAGAAGAACCATAAACAGGTGATCCATCTTCCAGCAAGCCTTGGGGCAGTGACATTTGGTCTTTCAGGAGGGACCAAACAGAAAGTATCTGACATTGAGTCTTAGGAGGGAAGGGCTCCTTTTCACTGGGGTGGTACCTTGCCAGCCAAAGCAGATCCACCTGTGGCTGGATATTGTTTCTATTTGCAGAACTTCAGAATCTGGCAAACACATCTCATCCAAGAGTCTACAATACACATGATCCCTTTCAGTAAGCCTCTTGTCTGTTTAAGCTAACTGAGTAGACTTTTTTTGGCAAAACAAAGAATTACTGACTAAGTCAACCCGGCTTATTCAAGGAGAACAGGAAAACAACCGCCCTGGGAACTTAGGATATAATGTCGCAATGTATGGATACTGAAGGAAGTAAAACCCAAAGTGAAAAGGAAGAATTTCCATTTCATTTCCATTTCCATTTCATTCTTGTACCTGCTCTTGAGGGGGCGATCTAAATTCCTTCGTTTTCCTGGCAGTGAGCGCAGCTGACATGTTTAAGGCTTGCATCACTTCGTTGTATCGGAAGCGTTGATTGTCTTGGAGCTTTGCTACAAAGTCATCTGAAAAGGCCACAATGGCTTCTATCCGGTGCCGGACCTGGCAGTCACAGAGGTACTGAAGCAGCAGGCACATCTAAAAACATGATGAAAAAAGACATCAGATTTAATTTCTCGATCTTTAAACGGTTAATGCATATCAAATCAAAATCCGTGGCAGACATGCTTAGTGGCCAACTCTTCCATGAACAGAATTCTGATTTTGCGTACACAGCACTGTGCTTGGTCCCAGGGGATAAAACATAATTTTTCTAAGCCGAAAGGGTAAATACATGTTCTTCTGGTGGACACTTACCATCCTGGCCTCCTCTGCAGCTACAGGTGCTATGGCGAGTAAGATACATAATGAGAAGTTAGACAGGGGGTCCTGCGGCAACAATTCCCCATCAATAATAGAAGACTAGGGGGCACCCGGGTGGCTCAGGCGTTAGGCATCAGCCTTCAGCTCAGGGCATGGTCCCAGGGTCCTGGGATCGAGTCCCACATCGGGCTCCCTGCTCCGCAGGAAGCCTGCTTCTCCTTCTCCCACTCCCCCTGCTTGTGTTCCCTCTCTGTGTTTCTCTGTCAAATAAATAAATAAAATCTTTAAAAAATAATAATAAAAGACTAGAACACCTTTTTTTCAAAATTGGTATAAGTGGGTAATGAGTGACAGGATCATTTCACTTGAGGATGAAAACCACACACTGAGGAGCACACGAAAATATTAAGAGCTGGGTTCCTGAGAACGTTCTAGATGTCCTAGAACTGTGTACCTTTTCAGACTTCCTATGTAAATTAATTAAGTGGTTTCATTGCTTATCCATTAAATGGTTAGTTGCATATTCCTCCACCTGAAGCCAAAAGGATTTCTAACTGATAGAGTATGTTGGTAGAAAGTGGCGGCAGGGTAAGAAAGGGATGAGGTGCCTTCTATTCCAGGCATTCCAACAAAGAAATTGCTAACGAAGAGGGAGGAGAAAAAGAGCTGGCAGGCAGACACCTACAGCTACACACACAGACACAAATGACTAATGGTATCTCTTATGAACTACTATCAGTTGACTCCATTGGAAAATTCATGAATTCCATTCTAAATGCAACACAATTATTATACTGGCACATCCCAAAGCACAACAGGAAGTTAGTTAATTTTATGAAAAACTATCATGACATAGGAACCCAAAAGTACACACACACAACCCCCAAGAGTAAAGGAAGCAAAGGCAAATATCAATACCTTCATAGTTAGTAACTCTGAAATTCACTAAAATCATTTCTTCTGATTACCTGCAATTTAACTGGCTCAGGCAGTTTCATTTGGAGCAGGCCTTCCTTTGGCCTCTTATCCCCTTTGGCTTCTTCTTCACCAGCTCCTTCTGGCTTGGCATCTTCTGGGCTGGGCTCTTTGTCCAGCGCATCTGTCTCCTCGTCCAGAGTGGCGGCTTCCTTGAACACACTGGGCTCTATCAACTGCAAGATGTGTTTCAAGTCCTCATTGTGGAAGATCCCCATGATGAGCAGAGTATAGAAAAGCTTGATGAGAGGTACAAAGAGGAACTCAGTGGTCCCCCCAACGGGGTCCCGGGCATGAAGGCTGCCCTCCTTAACAGCTTCTGTCAACATCTGAATGGTTTTGGCCTTGAGGATGTCCAGCGGGAACTCTGGACTGTACTGGTAACATTCATTATTAATGCTTACAAAACTGGGGGAGGAAAACTGTATTCGGGGCCTGAGGGAGGTGCTGAGGCCAATCCCTGGGAGGCCATGTTTTTTGTTCTCGTCGGGGAAAAGGGTGATGCTTTTGGTCTCCTCCGTCATGGGCACGATGAATTCACTGTTCATCATGAGCCTGGCCGTGGCGTAGGAGCTAAGGTGGATGTCAATCAGCAGGTCATAGTAGCCCGCGCGCAGCAAACCGGGCATGTACTTGTTCTCGATAGCGTAGAGCAGCTGAGGTTCATCCACGTGGCTGCACAAAGCGTGCGCCACCCGATGGTTCCCAAGAGCGCAGACAGCGGAGTAAAGCCGGAGAGTGTGATAGTGGAATTTTAGCAGCTCCTCCTGCTCTGTCAACTCCAGTATGTCCACGGATCTGCGGAAGGGAGGAGGGTGGGAGCAAGGTTACACAGGCGACATTTTTCAAAATTCTGAATCAGAGGAGAAATCTGTGTACATCACAAATTCTGCACAGAGCACTGGGTGTTATATGCAAACAATGAGTCATGGAACACTGCATCAAAAACTAATGATGTAATGTATGGTGATTAACATAACATAATAAAAAAGAAGTTACTGAAACACTTTTGTTTTTATGGTTTTCTGTGGCAGGTTTCATGATAGCATAGTGGTTTGTTTTTTTCCCTTAGTCAGTACTACATATGTTACAAGTTTTCCTCTGCATACAATTCTACGTTGGAAATTTCCAACTGGTAGCACTTGGAGCTTCTTCATCTTCCGTCACCCCAAGGTTTGGGGCACCTCTTTTCGATACAGTCTCCATCTGGATGTGGGGACTGCCTTTCTTTCAAAATTTGAGCACTCCTTGGAAAATCCTGACTGTCCCTTTCCAACTTGGCTAAGCAGGCTCAAGAAGCCAGAAAACTCTGCCTTAAGCTATGTTGCCCTTGTCTGTGACCCGTGATTTGCTCTTACACTGCCCAGTCAGAAGTAAGCGAGCGGAGGGCTAATTCCTCTGACATGAGTTATGGTTTCATACATCCTTCACAGCCCCACACGTCCACCAACGCAGCTCTGGTTTCCACCAGATTTGTGCAGCTCATGAAACAAACATGATCTGTGACATTGCACTTGGGAAAGTTTCTACTGGGAATCTGGTGACAATGGGCTCTTAATTCAGGTCATTTTGCTTCTACCACATATCATGACCTTCCAACACATAAAACCTTAAAAGTATGGCCAGAATATGCCTAAAGTAAAGCCATTTCTTTCAAAATAGAGTCAATTTTAAAAGCACATAATTCCTTTCAATGTCCTAAATTTCCTAGACTATTTATTTAAATTATTAAGATGGCTCATGGGTGACACTGTAGAATTAAAAGTAGAAACTTGATATATTCACAATAAAGGGAATGACTCATTCATCTAGGAAAGCGTCCTTAGTGAGACTGTAATATAAACTCATCAGGACATGGGTTATTATATGACTTGTGTATTAATATTCATCCTGCACTTAGCCTGGTACACAGTAGGGGCTGAGGATTTCTTTGTGATTATTTGTTGTTAAACTCTGTCACATCCTTAGGTACTCTCTCATCCTGTCCATGCCCACCTACCGTATCTATGCTGTCCGGCTCACAGGTATTCCACTGAAAGCTTGACAGTGCAGAATTGTTCCAGACCGCACCTCCCAAACTTCAGAATCAGAAGCTTCATGCATTAGAAACCCAAAGTGAATGATTACCCACCCTGTGTACCACCTAGGCCTCCAGGAAACCACACAACCATGGGTCTCAGCTGCTAGCACCCAGTTCTGGGGAAGGTATAATTGAGCAGGCTTTCTCCTTCAAAGTATAGTGGATAACGATTCCCATATCTTAACTAGACCCCCCCAGTCTCTCAAGAAGACTGTTAGCCTGGCCGATGGTCAAATATAGATAAACCTGTTCATTGTAGCAACACAGAACATCTGCATTCTAGGTTCTTATTGAAGAGCACAACTTCACCTACTGTCTAATCACTCTCAAATTGTCAGTTTCTAGAAACAACATCTAAGGACTCTACATTGTTGCTGCCACCTTCCAACCCACCCCCCATTATTCATTCTATGGCACACCATTCCTTCCTTTAAAGCACCTCTCTTCCCTACTACACCATGAAATCTTTTAAGGTAAGAGTCCTGGTCTGTTCTGTACGCCATTTACTATCCAGTGCCAGGGACACAGTGGGAACTAAGACATATTTGTGGAATGAATGAATAAGGGAATTCTGAGGATGTATAGTCTACATCTCCCAACTCTACATTTAGGTCAAGGCAAACCAAAGCATAGACCTCAACCAGTTTAATCTGTCTTCCCATACCAACTCCTTATAGCAATATTCATATGTCAACAAGCTATGGCTTCAACTGGAGGATAGCAAAAGAAATAACTCATTGTTTTATCTGTTATGAGGACAATACTAAACATAAAACAAAACACCTGCTTGGCACATAATACAGATTATACTCTTGTTTCTATATATTCTCCCTCTTCCTTCTTCCCTGTATGTGGAGTAATCTCCGCCCTACTTATTTGGGACTTGGCTATATGACTTGCTTGGGTCAAGAAAACATGAGTGAACGTAACATCTGCCACAAGCGAAAAGAAGTTCTCAGAGACCTCAGGTGTCTGTTAACCCTCCTGTACATCCATGCTTGGCCATGGAAACCCTATGTCTCAGGCTGGGAGCTGCCCCAGCAGCTTGGGTCTCAGGGTAAGAAGGCCCGTGGACCACACGCATCGCCCATCCCAGCCTGGCGCAGACCTTGTTCAACCGCTTAGTCTTAAGTCAGATTGCAGCTGTACTTCTCTGAATGTTTACCTGCTCTTAGCGGAGATAAAACAAGAGGAAAGGAACAATATCCTATGGCCCCTTCAAGGGTGGTATAATCATTTTGTTTCAGTAACAAAGTAGATAAGAAAGAGATTTCAACTTGGAATATGTGAAATAATATCTCCATTGCCCCCAAGAAATTAGACATTTTTAAGCTTTCTTTTGTATCCCCAGCAACATCCCCAATTCCAAAGGGTCCCAATCGGACAGCAAAGGGCATGCAGGGCTGACCTGTTCTCCTCCGGGATATGAAGAGACATGAACTGCAGAGGATCCAAACACTGCACTAGCCAGCCTTGGCGCTCACTTATTCGAGAGACATCGACCTTCAGGAACTGGTTGGGCATCCTGCTCCACAGGACATGGGATAGAAATTGCACGTGGAGACGCGGTGGACACTGTGGCACAGGATTTTTGTGCTCACTCTTGAATAATCCCGCCGATAGAGGCATCACATTCTAGGGAATGGGGGAGTAGAAAAAGAATTAATTTTTAACAGTTTTGGGGGTTAATGAAGTAATGACCACAGTCCTGCACAAGAGAGAGATACTGGAAGTAAGATACCCTCCGCATCCAGCAAAGTCAATACAAGAAATAGTAGAACTTGGATTGAGTTGCTTCTGCAAGGACAAGAGGAGAAAATATTATGAGAGAACGTATCTAAAACTGGTTGGGGATATTGCTTTCCTATACACTCTCTGGCTACCTGGGAACGCAATGGCAACCAAGTATAACCACAGAATCTTCATATTTCTTTGCCGAGCTGGGCCCTCGGTGAAATCCAGCAAGCCTTCAGCCTGCTTTTGGCGCCCAACTCCGGAAGGAGTTACATCCACTTGGCTCTCTCCTTGTCTGTCCCCTGTCACCCACCTCCTCCTTCAACCACTCACACACTCACTGTCAGGTTTATCAGGCTTTAGTGGCTGGTGGTATACCGGAGACAGCTCAACAAATAAACAGGACCATTACAGAAGGAAACAGAATTCATCAGACATTAACACAATTTATTTGTCGTTCACCTTCCTCCACCTCCAATACATACCATCTTCAGCCTTCCTAATCCCTTCTGTCTAGTCTCAAGGAAAGAGAGGTCTCTACTATGCCAAAACTTATTCTTCCACTTATGACCTTGATACTACCCCCACCTACCTCTTATGGGCCATATAAAAACAATGACTTCACCTTTCCCATTACCATCAGTGTCTCCCTCTCCCATAAAGCCTTGTCTACTGCATACTTATACACGGTTTCATCCTCAAGCTACTTTCCTATTCTCCTCTGCTAATGGGGGGTAAAAAAAAAAAAAAAGGCCCAGCATTGCTTTAGGCACTGAATGAACAGAACACACAAAATCCCTCCTCTCATCCAGCTCCCATCATTTTTTTATTGGAGATAAAAAAAAAAAAATAAAGTCAGAAAGCAGATTCAACAGCAGACCCAGGACGGAGGAAACAGAAGGCAGGGCAGGAATAATAAACAGAGTAGTCAAAAGGGGAGTCACTGAGAAGGTGATAAAGAAAGACCCAAAGAAGAAGCATGTGGACATGGAGGGGAAGAAATTTCCATGCAGAAGGGACAGTCAATGCAAAGGATCCGAGGAGGAAGTCTGCCTGGCAAGTTTGAGGAAGAGCTGGAGGCCAGGGTGGCTGGAGTGGAATGAAGGAGGGGACAGCAGCAGGAGATGAAGTCAAAGAGGTAAAAGGAGAGCAGACTGTTTAGACTTGAGAACCATCACGAGACCTTGGGTTTTTGTGCTCAGGGAAAGAAGGTTTCAAGCAGTGGAATGACACAATCTGATTTCTATTTGAGAGCAGTGACAGTCACTCAGATTGTTGTGTGATGAACAGATGGGCAAGGGGGAATTCAGGAGACCCCATCAAGAGGTTACTGGAGGAATCCGATGAGGAATGATGGTGATGGAGATGGGTGTGATCATCAGAAGGGGCGATGGCGACAGGTCGCGGGCCAGGGATTAGCTGGCAGATGAAACTGGGATGTGGAATGTCAAGGAGAGAAGTCAAGCATGACCTCAAGGTTGTGGGCCTAAGCAAGTGGGTTTGCTATTTACTGACATGAAGAAGACGGTAGATCGGAAAGGTTAGGAGGAGGAGGTATATGATGGTCCGCATTTCTATTTTGGACATATTTAGACGTATTTAATTTGCGATGTCTGTAACATACCCAGACGGAAATGTCAAATAGACCAACATGAGTCAGAGTTCTAAGAAACGAGCACTTTTTTGGTTAAATTATATATATATATATATATATATATATATATATTTATAAAATACATAAATTACATGTATATATACACACATATATATGTGTGTGTGTCTGTGTGTGTGTATATATATATAAAACCATCCAAATTTGCTGTCTTTCTCTCATTTTCAGTCCTGAATTTGCTATAATATAGCTTCATCCATCATTCCGCTGAAATTCTTCTGCCAAGGTCACGGAAGCCTTCCTAATGAAGAAGACTCACGGATTTCTTTAGTCCATATTATATTTGCCTTCCTGTGGCTACTGAGAATCTCATTTTACAAAGGCAGAAACTGAGCTCACACAGTTGAAGGAAAAAAATGTCCAAAGTCACCGAGCCAGCCCTGTAAAACTGTCTACGGTATGCATCCTGATGTGTGCCTTGCATTTCAAATTTATAATTGCAAAATTCAATTCAGTTCCTCTTCCTGCATTTCAGCAAGCTCTTCGGCTTATTGTATTAGCATCCCTTACTTGTCCAAACTAAAAAAAAAAAAAAAATAGTAATAATAATAATTTAATCCCTGAATCTTCATTCTCCTTGAGTACTTGGATCCAATTCAGCAACAAATCCTATCAATCCAATTAATTGTCACATTTTATTCATTTCTCCTCTACAACATCTTCTCATTTATCATTCTCTCTCCATTATGACTTCCACGGCTCTCATCGCCTTGTCCCATGAAGACAGTATCAAATCGGGGTACCTCATTGTTCCTGCCTGTTCTCATTCTCGAGAGAGCAGATACTTCCCCACAATGCCACCTCCACATGACGGCCAATGTATTTTTCCAAAACAGGTTTCATTGTATTCAGGCCCCTGCTTCAAGTATCCAATGGATCAACAGTGTCCACATAAGAGGTGCCAACTTCTTAGCATGGCATTCAAGGCCTTTCCAGCTTGGACTCAGTCTCCCTTCTATCCACAATAATCTCCAGCCACATCCTGGAAGGCACCCTTGGTTAAAGTTGCATTGAATTCCTTAACCTTCAGCACTGTGATTCACATACTTTTGCTTTCTTGCACCCTCTGTCCAGAATGGCCTTTCCTATCCTACTAAATGTATTCTGAGCTCTCTTATTCAATGGTTAATAATCAACCTACATAGGGCGGAGCAAGATGGCGGAGGAGTAGGAAACCTGGATTTCGTCTGGTCTCAGGAATTCAGCTGAATAGGGTTCAAACCATTCTGAACACCTACGAACTCAACAGGAGATCGAAGAAAAGAATGGCAGCAACTCTCTGAACAGAAAAGCGACCACTTTCTGGAAGGTAGGATATGCAGAGAAGTGAATCCGAGGCGATATTTGGGAGGATAGACGGCGGGGGAGGGGGCCTCCGTCAGCTGCTTGTGGGAAGTGATAGAGCCGCGGAGCACAAAATCGGACCTTTTAGAAGTTGGCTCCGCTGAGGGACGTCACTCCAGTGGCTAAGCTGGCGGTGGAACCCTTGCAGGACAGTATGGTCTCAGGACCCTCAGGGTCACAGAAAGACCAGGGGTGCCTGAGTGCGGCAGAGCTCCCAGGTATTGGAGCAGGGAAGCCGGCTGCAGAGACGGAGCCAAGGCGTGGGCTCTCAGCTCGGAGTTGCCATAAACTGTGATCAGCGACACAGTCGGGCCACTGCTCCTCCAGCAGGGACCCAACAAGTGGCAGATCGGAGAGACTCCCCTTCCTCCCCGCAGAGGAGCGGCGTGGGAGCGCACCGCAGGGATCTGCTGGGTTTGGAGACTCCACACGGGGTCGGGTGCCAGAGATAGAAACGTTCGGTCACAGGCCGGGTGAGCACGGAGAGCGGCCGGAGACCGGGGACACGGGAGTGACCGACTGCTTTTCTCTGGGGGCTCACTGAGGAGCGGGGCCCCGAGTTCTTGGCTCCTCCGGGTGGAGATTGGGAGGCCGCCATTTTCACTGTCGCCCTCCAATGCGGTACGGAAAGCTTGCAGGGAACAAAGCTCCCGAGAGCAAACCCGGGCAAATTGCTTAGCCTGGACCAGTTAAGGGTGGGGCAATTCCGCCTCCAGCAAAGAGATTTGGCAACCACGGCAACAGGCCCCTCCCCCAGAAGATCAGCACGAACAGCCAGCAAGCCAAGACCAAGTTTACTGATCAATGAGAACGGCAGAACTCCAGCGCTAGGGGTAACACTGCACATAGAATTCATGGCTTTTTTTACCATGATTCATTAGTCTTTCAAAGTTAATTTTTTTTCAACGATTTTTTTTTGAATTTTTCTTTTTCCCTTTTTCAACCAACATCTTATCAATCCCTTTTTTTAAAAAAACATTTTTATTTTTCATTTTTAGAGTCATATTCTATCCCTTCATAGTAGTTACCCTTATTTTTGGCATATATATATATATATATATATATATATATATAAGTTGTTCTCTCTTTAAAATTTTGAAATACACTTTCTTCTAACAGATCAAAATATACCCTAAAACTCTAATGTATGGCTTTGTTCTAGTCTCCTGCCTGATCACATTCTCTCCCCCCCCGTTTTTTTTCTTTCCTTTTTTTTTAAATTTCTTTTTTCAAACATCTTATCAATTCCTTTTTTAAAATTTTTTATAATTTTCATCTTTACAATCATATTCCATCCCTTCATCGTATCAACCCTTATTTTGTACATATATAAGTCTTTCTTTCTTTAAAATTTTAGGAGGCACTTTCTTCTAACAGACCAAAATACACCCAAAATCTAGTGTGTGGCACTGATCTATGCACCACCTGATCATATTTGATCATATTCTGGGCTTTTTTGTTTTGTTTTGTTCTGTTTTTGTTTGTTTTTATCTTTTTCCTTTTTTTTTGTTTTCGCTTTCTTTTCTCTTTCTTTCCCTTTCTTTTACCCTGGTTTCAGGTCTTTTCTGATTTGATTGGAGTATATTTTCTGGGGACGTTGTTAACCTGTTAGCATTTTGTTCTCTCATTCATCTATTCTCCTCTGGACAACATGAAAAGACGAACAAAATCACCTCAACAAAAACAACAAGAGGTCCTACTTAATACGGACATTAGTACGATGTCGGACCTAGAGTTCAGAATCATGACTTTAAAGATACTAGCTGGGCTTGAACAAAGCATGGAAGTTATTAGAGAAACCCTTTCTGGAGAAATAAAAGAACTAAAATCTAACCAAGTCGAAATCAAAAAGGCTATTCATGAGGTGCAATCAAAAATGGGGCACTAACTGCTAGGATAAATGAGGCAGAAGAGAGAATCAGCGACACAGAAACCAAATGATGGAAAATAAAGAAGCTGAGAAAAAGAGAGGTAAACAACTACTGGATCATGAGGGCAGAATCTGAGAGGAAAGCGATACCGAAAGATGAAACAAAATTAGAATAATTGGGATCCCAGAAGAAGAAGAGAGAGAGGGGCAGAAGGTATACTGGAGCAAATTATAGCAGAGAACTTCCCTAAGGCGGGGAAGGAAACAGGGATCAAAATCCAGGAGGCACAGAGAACCCCTCTCAAAATCAATAAAAATAGTCAACACCCCGACATCTAATATGAAAACTTACGAGTCTCAGAGACAAAGAGAAAATCCTGAAAGCAGCTCGGGAGAAGAGATATGTAACCTATAATGGTAGAAACATTAGACTGGCAACAGACCTAACCACAGAGACCTGGCAGGCCAGAAAGGACTGGCAAGATATCTTCAGAGCACTAAACGAGAAAAATATGTAGCCAAGAATACTATATCCAGCTAGGCTGTCACTGAAAATAGAAGGAGAGGTAAAAAGCTTCCAGGACAAACAAAAACTAAAGGAATTTGCAAACACGAAACCAACCCTACAAAAAATATTGAAAGGGGTCCTCTAAGCAAAGAGAGAGCCTAAAAGCAGTATAGACGAGAAAGGAATACAGACAATATACAGTAACAGTCACCTTACAGGCAATACAATGGCACTAAATTCATGTCTTTCAATAGTTACCCTGAATGTAAATGGGCTAAATGCCCCAGTCAAAAGACACAGGCTATCAGATTGGATGAAAAAACAAGACTCATCGATATGCTGTCTGCAAGAGACTCATTTTAGACCCAAAGGCACCGCCAGATTGAAAGTGAGGGGGTGGAAAACCAATTACCATGCTAATGGACACCAAAAGAAAGCAGGGGTGGCAATCCTTATATCAGACAAATTAGATTTTAAAACAAAGACTGCAATAAGAGATGAGGAAGGACACTATATCCTACTTAAAGGGTCTATCCAAAAAGAAGATCTAACAATTGTAAATATCTATGCCCCGAACATGGGAGCAGCCAATTATATAAACAATTAATAACAAAAATGAAGAAACACATTGACAGCAATACAATAATAGTGGGGGACTTGAACACCCCCCTCACTGCAATGGACAGATCATCTAAGCAAAAGATCAACAAGGAAATAAAGACTTTAAATGACACACTGGACCAAATGGACTGCACAGACATATTCAGATCATTCCATCCCAAAGCAAAGGAATACACATTCTTCTCTAGTGCCCATGGAACATTCTCCAGAATAGATCACATCCTAGGTCACAAATCAGGTCTCAACCGGTACCAAAAGATTGGGATTATGCCCTGCATATTTTCAGACCACAATGCTTTGAAACTAGAACTCAACCACAAGAGGAAAGCTGGAAAGAACTCAAATACATGGAGGCTAAAGAGCATCCTATTAAAGAATGAATGGGTCAACTAGGAAATTAAAGAAGAATTAAATAAATTCATGGAAACCAATGAAAATGAAAACACAACTGTTCAAAATCTTTGGGATGCAGCAAAGGCAGTCCTGAGAGGAAAGTATATAGCAATACAAGGCGTTCTCAAGAAACAAGAAAGGTCTCAAATACACAACCTAACCCTACACCTAAAGGAGCTGGAGAAAGAACAGCAAATAAAGCCTAAACCCAGCAGGAGAAGAGAAATAATAAAGATCAGAGCAGAAATCAATGAACTAGAAACCAAAAGCACAGTAGAACAGATCAACGAAACTAGGAGCTGGTTCTTTGAAAGAATTAACAAGATTGATAAACCCCTGGCCAAACTTATCAAAAAGAAGAGAAATGACCCAAATCAACAAAATCATGAATGAAAGAGGAGAGATCACAACCAACACCAAAGAAATACAAACAATTATAAGAACATGCTATGAACAACTCTATGCCAGCAAATTAGATAACCTGGAAGAAATGGGTGCATTCCTAGAGATGTATCAACTACCAAAATGGAACCAGGAAGAAATAGAAAACATGAACAGACCTATAACCACTAAGGAAATTGAAGCAATCATCAAAAATCTCCCAACAAACAAAAGCCCAGGGCCAGATGGCTTCCCAGGGGAATTCTACCAAACATTTAAAGAAGAATTAATACCTATTCTCCTGAAACTGTTCCAAAAAATAGAGATGGAAGGAAAACTTCCAAACTCATTTTATGAGGCCACCATTACCTTGATCCCCAAACCAGACAAAGACCCCATCAAAAAGGAGAATTACAGACCAATATCCTTGATGAACATGGATGCAAAAATTCTCACCAAAATACTAGCCAATAGGACCCAACAGTACTTTAAAAGGATTATTCACCACGACCAAGTGGGATTTATCCCTGGGCTGCAAGGTTGGTTCAACATCCGCAAATCAATCAATGTGATACAATACATTAGCAAAAGAAAGAACAAGAATCATATGATCCTCTCAATAGATGCAGAAAAAGCATTTGACAAAGTACAGCATCCTTTCTTGCTCAAAACTCTTCAGAGTATAGGGATAGAGGGTACATACCTCAATATCATCAAAGCCATCTATGAAAAACCTACAGCAAATATCATTCTCAATGGGGAAAAACTGAGAGCTTTCCCCCTAAGGTCAGGAAGGCGCCAGGGATGTTCACTATCACCACTGCTGTTCAACATAATATTAGAAGTCCTAGCCACAGCAATCAGACAACAAAAAGAAATCAAAGGCATCCAAATCGGCAAAGAGGAAGTCAAACTCTCACTCTTTGCAGATGATACGATAATTTATACGGAAAATCCAAAAGACTCCACCCCAAAACTGCTAGAACTCATACAGGAATTCAGTAAAGTGGCAGGATATAAAATCAATGCACAGAAATCAGTGGCATTCCTATACACCAACAAGACAGAAGAGAGACTAATTAAGGAGTCGACCCCATTTACAACTGCACCCAAAACCCTAAGATACCTAGGAATAAATCTAACCAAAGAGACAAAGGACCTGTACTCAGAAAACTATAAAATATTCATGAAAGAAATTGAGGAAGACACAAAGAAATGAAAAAATGTTCCATGCTCATGGATCGGAAGAACAAACGTTGTGAAGATGTCAATGCTACCTAGAGCAATCCACACATTCAATGTAATCCCCATCAAAATACCATCCACTCTTTTCAAAGAAATGGAACAAATACTCCTAAAATTTGTATGGAACCAGAAAAGACCCCGAATAGCCAGAGGAATGTTGAAAAAAAAAAAAGCAAAGCTGGTGGCATCACAATTCCGGACTTCCAGCTCTATCACAAAGCTGTCATCATCAAGACAGTATGGTACTGGCACAAAAACAGACACATAGATCAATGGAACAGAATAGAGAGCCCAGAAATGGACCCTGAACTCTATGGTCAACTACTCTTCGACAAAGCAGGAAAGAATGTCCAATGGAAAAAAGACAGTCTCTTCAACAAATGGTGTTGGGAAAATTGGACAGCCACATGCAGAAGAATGAAACGGGACCATTTCCTTACACCACACACAAAAATAGACTCCAAAGGGTTGAAAGACCTAAACGTGAGACAGGAGTCCATCAAAATCCTAAAGGAGAACACAGGCAGCAACGTCTTTGACCTCAGCTGCAGTAACTTCTTCCTAGAAACATCGCCAAAGGCAAGGGAAGCAAGGGCAAAAATGAACTACTGGGATTTCATCAAGATAAAAAGCTTTTGCACAGCAAAAGAAACAGTCCACAAAACCAAAAGACAAGCAACAGAATGGGAGAAAATATTGGCAAATGACCTATCAGATAAAGGGCTAGTATCCAAAATCTATAAAGAACTTACCAAACTCAACACCCAAAGAACAAATAATCCAATCAAGAAATGGGCAGAAGACCCAAAATGTCTGTACTTTTTTCCAAAGAAGACATCCAAATGGCCAAAAGACACAAGAAAAAGTGCTCCACATCGCTCGGCATCAGGGAAATCCAAATCAAAACCTCAATGAGATACCACCTCACACCAGTCAGAATGGCTAAAATTAACAAGTCAGGAAACGACAGATGTTGGCGGGGATGCGGAGAAAGGGGAACCGTCCTACACTGTTGGTGGGAATGCAAGCTGGTGCAACCCCTCTGGAAAACAGTGTGGAGGTTCCTCAAAAAGTTGAAAATAGAGCTCCCATAGAGATCCAGCAATTGCACTACTGGGTATTTACCCCAAAGATACAAATGCAGGGATCCGAAGGGGTACGTGCACCACAATGTTTATAGCAGCAATGTCCACAATAGCGAAACTGTGGAAAGAGCCAAGATGTCCATCGACAGATGAATGGATAAAGAAGAGGTGGTATATATACACAATGGAATATTATGCAGCCATCAAAAGGAATGAGATATTGCCATTTGCAACGACGTGGATGGAACTGGAGGGTGTTATGCTGAGTGAAATAAGTCAACCAGAGAAAGACATGTATCCTATGACCTCACTGATATGAGGAATTCTTAATCTCAGGAAACAAACTGAGGGTTGCTGGAGTGGTGGGGGGTGGGAGGGATGGGGTGGCTGGGTGATGGACACTGGGGAAGGTATGTGCTATGGTGAGCGCTGTGAATTGTGCAATACTGTTGAATCACGGATCTGTACCTGTGAAACAAATAATGCAACATATGTTAAGAAAAAAAAAAAAAAGAAGGCAGCAGGAGGGGAAGAATGAAGGGGGGGAAATCAGAGGGGGAGACGAACCAGGAGAGATGATGGACTCTGAGAAACAAACTGAGGGTTCTGGGAGGGGGGGAGTGGGTTGGCCTGGTGATGGATATTGGGGAGGGCGCATTCTGCATGGAGCACTGGGGGTTGTGCACAAACAATGAATCATGGAACACTGCATCAAAAACTAATGATGTAATGTATGGTGATTAACATAACAATAAAAAATTAAAGAGAAAAAAAAAGAATCAACCTACATGTCCCCTCTTCCTTTAGCTTTACCTGGTCCACCCGGTCCAACCTCCAACTTCTTTGTTCTTCCACTTGTTCCCACAGTAGTGTACACCTGCACTCTTCTAGCACTTACCAGTATGTAGCAGTTTTGTGTCTTTAAGCCCATTTACTAGCTCACCTGTGAGTTCAATGATTATCGAATGGTATGTTATTTGGCATTTTTGTTCCATATAAGCCTAGTTTTCTTGAATAATATATTTATGATGACCACAGAGAAGCCCTTTTTTGTTCTTAACAATTTTAATGAATTAGTAAATGCTTTAAATTGTTGCAGAAACCCTTTCTAATTAATTTCGTTGCCCCAGTGACCTGAAGGAGATGACAGAACTTTCAAGCATGGCTTACCTTTCTTTTAAAGGATCATTTATGTAACTGATATCAGTACTAAAAAAAAAAAAATACTGAATTCATTTAAAGAAATAAGTGCTATTCCCTAATAGAAAGACCCCAAATATAATATCAGCAACGAGTCTTTCTCACCTTTATTCTTCCCAACTCAAACTGGAAAACATTGGGACTTGTAGCTTGTGCAAACACAGCAGGAAATAATTTTGTACTTGGCTCCACCTTAAACAAACAAATAAATTTGGTAAGATCAGGCAACGAAGAACACAAAGAAAAAATATTTTCTTTATAACGACTAAGGGACACTTTACAGAAGGGGACTGGACACTTGCATTCTCTCAGACAGATACCCCCTTTCAGTAATGATTTGGATTATTTAACGGCATTATCATAGGAACATTTCCAGAGGAATGCACTGTTTCCTCTGAAAGGCACTGTTATTATTCAAACAGAGATGAAAAGGGCAGAAATAAACTCATCTGTTTTCATTTTATTCTACTTTTTTTTTTTTTTTAAGATTTTAATTTATTTGAGAGAGAGGGATCGCATGCAAGCGGGAGGGGCAGAGGGAGAGAGAGAATCCTTAAGCAGGCTTCCTGCTGAGCACGGAGCCTGACCCAGGGCTCAACTCCATGACCTTGAGATCATGACCTGAGCCAAAATCAAGAGTCGAGGCTTAACCGACTGAGCCACCCAGGCGCCCCATAAATAAATTTTCTTCTAATTTCTGATGTACTTTTTGGTCTAAAGTGTGTTTTTCCTCTCATGGGGAGAAAAGGCTTTCTTTCTGGAAGCACGCCACCATCTCTGCCCACAGACCTGGTAGTACGTGCCCAGCTCCTTGCCGTTGGCAGTGAACGTGAGCAGCCCACTGGCGGCGTCCACCACACACCCGATCTCCAGGCCATTGTTGTTGCGTCCTTGCCCGGGGCTCATGCTCTCACCCGCACACACCATATAGCAGTTGCTGCGTTTGATGCTGAATTTCAAAAAAAAAACAAAAAACAAACAAACAAAAAAAGAAACACATTTTCATCTTCGTACGACCACAGACATGAGAGAAAGCATGTATATCTTGCAAACTAAACCTAAATTATGCTGCGCAAGCAACAAGCTCATGCTGTAATGGGAGAGGTGCACAATGGGCCTGATTCTGTGATTCTGAGCAAAACTCCATTGACTTCGTGGACATTCTGAATCAGGTCTTACACGTCTCTGAATTTCGCACCTAATGGAGACAGGTCAACAAGTTGGAACCAAGTAAAAACTGACCTGCACCTTCCCTCCAAAAACTCAAACCAAACTGGACCTTTTTCTGAGGTTCAAAAAAGTTTAACTATTTAATAATCATCCAAATTTGCAATTTTCATTCTCAAAGGGTTTTTTTTTCTTTTTAAACCACTTGTTCATGGATGAGAAGCATTCATTTCCAAACACTATCAAAATCCTGAGGCAAATTCTACATGAGCCATCAGTGATTCAGTATATTTAAAATTTGGCTAAAATTATGTCCCTTTGTGGACAATTTCCGGTGATCTGTTATGAGAGAAAGAATTAGCTAGAATATGCATTAAAATAAGTGATATTAACAACAAACCCTTGTTTCACCCTCACCGAAACCTTTACCAGAGATGGTAATAAACGTGATTTGAGCTTTGCCTCCTTCCCTTTCTCTGCCACAACAGAGTGCATGTGTTCATGAAACGATCAAAAAAAAAAAAAAAAAAAGTCAAAGGCAGGCAAGTAGGAGGAAAAGAAAAAGGAGACTGAGATAAAGTCAGTTTCGGAATCATCAAGTTGGCTCTGTTTCTTCGCCCTACTTACGTGAGATTCGACAACCCTTCCCTACCCTCTTATTTCTTATGCTAAAATCATCTCTCGGGTAACCCATCCCCACTGTTGGGTTATTTCCTTATACTATTGCCATCTCTGAAAAATCAACTGTGTCCTGCAAGAATATTCCCAGAGACAGGTGGTTTGGGACCCCCATACTGATGTATCAAGCACTCTTGACTGGAGATTTTGGCTCGGCCCACTGTCTCCAGGACTCCAGGGTTACAACCTGAAGGCAGGGGAGTGAGCTTCCAGTCACCACAAATGATGGTGCAGGTAGAGAAGAGAAGCAAGGTTATAGAGGACTTTTTCTATGAGACCTGTCACAGCAGATCAGAGAGGATGCATGGGCACAAAAGGTAGATGCAAATGGTCAGATCTTCTCTTGTCTTATTCTGCAAGGAAGATAGCCTTCTTCACTTTTTTGAAGGTTTGGTTTGAGTTTGGTTTTGTCTTACAAATGAAAAAGGATGGCACAGAAAGTGTAAGTGACTTACCCAAAGCCACACAGCGAGTCAATGGCAAAGCTGAGGAAAGAACCCACTGCTCCTCAGTCTGAGTTCAAATGCATCCACCTGGTCTCAACTACTAGCTCATATTCTCTTCACTTTTTTCTCCCCACCACATAACCAGTTCCCAAGACACATTTCAGACCACAGAGATCTCACATTCACCCATTCCTAATCCCAAAAACAAAGGCTAAGGACGGGTAACCCAAACTGTTAGTCACACACAGTGTCATCTGAAGGAATATACGATTTTTACCCAAAAAAAGATGCACTGCTCTTACTTTTATAATGTTTTTCACTTTTAATTTATTCAGATTCCTTACTGGTTTGTAGGAGTAACAAAAAGGAACCGACATGAATGGTTTGATGATATTGTTCCTATAAATACAATATTATCCTGGACATGAAACCCAAGGTGGGGGGAAACAAAACACCTAAGTTCATCAACATTTTCATCAGATATCATTCATGTAAAAAGAAAATTGAGAAAAACCGACCTTTCATGCACTTTTCCCTTTTCGTCTCCTAGAGTAACGGTTACTGTACGGACTCTGTCCAAGTCAAAGCCTGTATCATATTGATGGAAATCTGATGTAATCCAGCCTACCCAGACATTAGTAGGTTCTTGGCCAGGAAAGATTCTCACTGAGTAATAGTACTGTCAAGACAGTAAAACCAAGCGTTGGCAAAGTAAGAAGAAACAAAACTTTGATAGGCAATGTCTTTGAACTGCCTAAGACTGTATTTCTTGGTTTAAAATCATTTGGCCTAATTCAAATGTTACAGGTACAAAGAACTGACACTGTGAGGTAGGTCTGAAAACAGAGCGAAGGGAAATTAAATCACAAATAATGGGAAAAAGAGAAAAGATTTTATCAGAGCAAACATTCTAAGTGATGTGAGGCTTTATTATACTCGTAAGTATGTAAGTTTTATGTACATCCATAACATACATACAAATGTGTGTGTACATATATATAGTACACTTATGTAGAAAAATAATCCATTTAGGCAGGTAAGTTTCATAGTCTTTAAGTTTACAGAAGCATACTTATCAATGCTGAGTTTTTATACCTGTCACCCACCTCTTTGAATATGCTTCACCTTTTCCACCAATAACATAATATTTTGACACCTTAAAATCACTTTGAAATAGTTCACAAGTAATAAGTGAAAATCTAGCTCAAACATGGGGGCACTCTATGAGGGGCAGAACTATATATTTTTTCCCATTTGGCATTTTAGGAAAAGTTGCTTTAAAAACGGTAAGTGGTGGATGGCAAAACATGACCTCCAACACAATATTTTAAATCATCTTCCTTTAGACATATCACTAAGATGAAGGAAATCATATGCACTTGGAAAAATTAAATGGAAATCAAAATTTTTCCAAGAAACGGGATAGCAAAATCAGGATTAAGCACACCATCAGGATATTTTGCCTAAAATAGTTCTCTTAGTACATAATATATGTCAGAATATACCTATGCTTTTCAAAAGTTTGGCCCCCAATATATAAGCAAATAATTATTTTAAAATAAGCTGACTAAATAGGATGAATGAAAATGAACTCTTTGAAATGCAACACATAATAAGTGACAAAGAGGAGTAAGTGACAAAAGCTGCAACCTCATACCGTGGATGTTTGCATCAAATAATCGTAATCATCCCGATCATCTGCAAGGACATCTTCAGTGAGTCTTGCAGAATGGCTCGTGCTGTAATCTGGCTTTGTTCTTCTAAGCAAAAATCTGAAATATATTACAGCACTAAGAATAAGCAACATTAAAATGTTCTGCCTCACTGGAACATGAGCATATAATCATGTTAGTAGAGTGGTTCGAAACAAGGGTGATTTTGCTCCCCAGAGGACATCTGGTACTATCTGGAGACATTTCTGGTTGATGCAGCCGGGGGTGTGGGCCCCTGACATCTAAATGGGTGGAGGCCAGGGATGCTACTAAATATCCTTAACAGGGCAGACGCTCATAACAAATAATTATCTGACCCAGAGCACTGATCATGCCGAGGTTGAGAAATAAGGATTTAGTGCAAAAAAGGATGCTAAAATAACTTGCCTTCTTGTCGATAAAAAAATACTACTTGGAGAGAATCCTCTAGAATACTCTCTAAGTTTCAACCAAGAACAAAAATATAAACATCTTAAAAACTAACTCTTAGGAGGGCACGTTCTGCATGGAGCACTGGGTGTTACATGCAAACAATGAATCACGGAACACTACATCAAAAACTAATGACGTGATGTATGGTGATTCACATAACAATAAAAAATTAAAAAAAAACTAACTCTTAGGAGAAAATACTTGTAAATTATATATCTGATAAGGGGTTAATATCCAGAATATATAAAGAACTCCTATAACTCAACAACAAAGAAGCAAATAACCCAATAAAAAAAGGGGGGCAAAGAACCTGAAAAGACATTTCTCCAAAGACGATCCACAAATGGCCTATAAGCGTATGAAAAGATACTCAACATGATTAATCATCAGGGAAACGCAAATCAAAACCACAGCAGAGATGTCACTTCACAGCCATTAGGATGGCCATTACCAAAAAATCGGAAAGTAACAGGGGTTGCTAAGAATGTGCAGAAACTGGAACCCTTGTGCACTGTTGGTGGGAATATAAAATGGTGCAACTGCTATGGAAAATAGTATGAAGGTTCCTCAAAAACTTAAAAACAGAACTAGCAGCAATTCCACTTCTGGGTGTATATCCAGAATAATTTGAAGTAGGGCCTTGAAAATATATTCATACATGCATGTTCTTATCACCACTATTTGCAATAGCCAAGAGGCAGAATCAATCCAAAGTCCATCGATGGATGGATGGATAAACAAAATGTGTCTGTACTCAATGGGATAATATTCAGCCTTATAAAGGAAGGAAGTTCTGACACATGCAGCAACGTGGATGAACTTTGAGGACATTACGCTAAGTGAGTTAAGTCAATCGCACACAGGAAAAAAAAAAAAACAACAACACAGTATGATTCCGCTTCATAAAGTGGTCAGATTCGTAGAAATAAAAAGTAGAACACTGATGACCACAGGCTGGTGGGGAGATGGAAAGGAGAGTAGTTTAACGGGTACAGAGTTTCAATTTTTCAAGATGAAAAAGTTCTGGAGACCTGTCTCACAACAATGTGAATCTACTTGACACTACTCAACTGTACGCTTAAAAAAAAACGGCTAAAATGGCAAATTTTGTTATGCGTTTCTTACCACAATAAAGAAGTGCCTTAAATAAGTAACTCTTGGGATAGATTATGTCTGTGGTAACAAACGAGATGGCAAACAGGTTGTTTTTCTTGTCCCCTGTTGAATCCTTTATACGCAGAGGAGGAGGAGGAGGAAGTTGACACTGGGAAATCCCTTGCTCTTTCCTGTATACCCCTCCCCACATAATAACTACACATTTAAAATCATGTTGCATGGATCAATGACCTTTGTTTCAGACGAGAGGGCTTTTCCTGAGCATAATCTTTGTGGTTATTAAATTCTGGTTTTGTGGCTTCCTTGTCTTTGTCAACTCGATCTGGCACCAGATGGCCATGAGCAGTCTTCATTAGAACCTCAAAGTCAGAATCTGCATCATAGTCCTCAAGATCATTCTTGGGCCCAAAGAGGCCGGCGCCTGGGAGTCCTCCTGCCACCGTCTTGGAGAAGACTTCTGCGCACTCGATAGGCATGCTCAGACGATAGAACATGATATCGGTGCTGCTCTTCTGAGAACCGAAGGATTTCTGAGTCACCTTCAAACACGGAGAACTGTCTATGGTGCCGTCTATTCTGGTCACCTAGCAAATGAAGAAGCGAGAGTTCAAATGTGAATCAACACTGTCGACCTCCTGATTCTAAAGATCGCTAACAGACGTCACATCTTTCAAACCCCGAACACGGCCCGCGCGTGGCATAATTTAGCAAATGACAAGATTAAACGCAGGGAGTCCTGTGTTACAGACTCATAGCTCTGCTTCTGAGTCCAAGGACAGTTTAGGAAATCCATGTTACAATTATATTTATTCCTATTGAGCCTGGTGTTGACTATATAAAAAGAGAATTGATTATTGTTAATCAGTCTAATCAGGTACTCATAAAGTACTTAACATCAGAATCTAATGCTGTGCTCAGCTTCCACTACTATGTAGCACTTTAGGGCCACCTTTTTAAGTAAGTGGCAATAATTGTCCAAGGGGGAATTCCCATGCATTAAAGACATTCATCCCTCGTTTTTGGCAATGGTCTGAATTTTAAAGAAAAAGCAAACCTCGATATGCTCATGATTTGATGGGACCTGGAGAAACTGAGGAAGCCTCTTGCTTAGCCACATGGTAATATCCCTGTTGGTGTTAACAGCAAATGGCTCATAGCCCTCTTGTAAGCCACAAATGGTGAAATATTTCAAGGTGCTGACATCCTTTCCAAAGTTCATCCTGCCCACTTGAGCCACTCCAAGGCTACAGACAGGAATGAATCCTGGGAAGAAAAAATAAATAAATAAAATTTTCAGTATCATTCGTACGACAGCCTGTTTGCATGGAATTTCCAAAAGCACTGCTCCATTACTCTTGTCTTTGGGAGAGACGGTGGCACAAGGTCAAACAATATTCGGAGAAAAGAGACCACTGATGCTAAGTATTAAAGGTAAGGGTCAGAAGACCAGGGTTTGATCATAATTTACTAAATGCGGCCCCTAGATAAGACCCTTCTTTCACCCTGGACTTCTGTGAAAAGAGGTAAGTGCCCAGTAGCCCCCAGTCCTCCAGGGATCTCAGGGTGGTCAATAATAGAGGGACCTCCCCCACCCACAGCCTCTTAGCTCAGGAACGCATGGGACTCCCTCATAGAGGGAAGGTAAGAAAGATGTAAATGCCAAAGTGGGTTGCTCTTCAACCTAGAACAAGCATTTGAAACACGCAAAGTACTGAGCACAGCCTGAGCCACAGATTTCTTCACATATAACTCAAGGAAAAAAGATTAAAGGCAACATTTTTAAGTTTTCATTCACTTATAGCTGCTTTTGAGTTTTGAGGAAAACTGTGCCTTTATCTGGGGTACACTAGAACCAAGTGTAGAAAACACGTAAAAAACATATATAAATAAATATTCACAAGTAGTTGCTAAAAATCCCACTGAAACTCCTCCCATCCGTCCCTTTCCCTTTGATGTCACTGCCATTATAGATTAAGTAAGGCAATTCACGTCTGACCTAAATAATTAAGATATGAAATCAAAGTATAAGTTAAAAATAAACAAGAAACTAAATCAAAAGCAATAGCTATATGCAATAGGGGCAAATATCAAAATACTTCATCAGCTAATCTAATGTGTGGCAGGTTTAGTAAATCTTTCCACTACTGAATAAAAAGGGGAAAGTACATTAATTCTGTTCATTGTTTCTTTGAATTCCTTGGAATCAATTGTCTTTAGCAAGGGGCTGAGATGAAATTTTTCAGTGTGGAGGGTATGTGGAGGGATGTTTATGTACTCTTCATTTCCTTCTAGAATATTTCACACAGAAATTCAAGTAGTCAGTACAATAAACAAGGTCAGTATTGGAAAACAGACTACAGAGCAGAGGATCTAATTTACGGATCAAAAAAGCAGTGGATCCTAAGAAAAAACTAGCAATTGTCTACCATTATGATTTATACTTCTTCCCTTGTTGAAATTAGTGACAATAAAAGCAATATATAACCCTCAAAATAGCATGAGACAGTAAAAACTGCATCCTATAATTCATAACGATCTCACTCAGTTTGTATTCATCACGATATATATGCAAATAAATGGTTGTAGAATAGTGTTACCGACCAGGAAGCAAGAACACACCCAGCTGTGTGCAAGGAAGTGTGGATGATGAGTTTCTACTTAAAACTAAAACCCACAGCTGTGTCTGCAGCTGTGACAGGTCTTGAAGCATCAGTCAAGGGAAATTGTTTAAAATAAGTGTCCCCAAAGGAATCAAAGGAAAGGACTGGATAAACACAATAGACCTGAGACAGCTTGAGCCACATTTGCACAAATCGGCAAATCGAACACCCATTTGACATAAACTAGGGGATACCAAGAGAGAAACATTTCAGATTGTAAAGACTTATTTCTTGCTAGTCACTTTACATGTAGAAGGAATCCCTACCCTATAAGTGAAGCTAGAAATCCCTGCATAGATCTTTGGGTGTTTGTTATACTAATATCTGAACTTTTCTGTAGGTTGAGATATTTTCATTAAAAAAAAAAAAAGAAAACAAGTAACTTGGGTTGCCCACAGAGATTCATGTCCCAAAGTGTTCGCTATGGCTGCATTTATGATCAGAGAATACTGAGTGCACGATAGATGTATGTTTTTTCCCTTGAGATGTAATATTTAGTCTTTGAATCTGGTTTTCAAAGGTTCATTAATATATAGAAAAAATATTCATAATAAGTATTTTATGAAAGATACAGCATATGATTTATTTCTAAACCTAGGAAAGCATTAGAAATTTTTTTAATTAAAAAAGTGACAGAATGTAAAAAAAAAAGGTTACAAAATGCAAAATAAAAGTTACAGAATGGTGGGATTTTTTAAAACTCATTGCTCTTTCTTTTTCTGCTTCTCAATTTCACAAATTGTCTTCACTGAATATATATTTTACTATGAAAACAAGTGATAGCCTTTGTAAAAAATAAAGTATTCATTGAATAAATCGGAGAACCGGAGTATACCTACATCTTTCTCATACAGAAACGTGTAAGAGTAGTGCGGGTATAAAAAAAAAGTCAAACAAGTTCAGCCTCTTGAAGCTCAAGCTCTCTACGCTGCTGGGTATGCGGTGCGTTCAGTACCAGAGATCTTGCCAATAAATTGAATTAGTACAGGAATTATGAAGAGAAATTTAGTAATAGGCATCAAGACACTTTCAACCACTTCCTTATGCAAAAAATACTTAGGAGCTGCTGCCATGGCCAGAAACTGGGAATAATAGTTGACTAACACACAGACATCAGCCCAAAGGTTCTCACAGTCTACTGAGGTGGGAAGACAGGCAAAGAAGTTCTACCTCCTGAGCCATCTCCGGAGATGGGGTGCTAAGAGCAGAGGAAGGGGAGAGCAATGAAATTCAGGCAGGTTGTCAGAGGAGTTATCATCTGAGAGGGCAGATGGGCGTAGGTCCTACGAAATGACTAAGAACACAGAGCTTTGCGTCTAAGACACCCGCATGAAAATCTCCTTCCACCAAGTGTCAGCTATTTGACTTTTGACAAAGTCCTTAAATTCTCTAAGCTCTAATCCTTTCTTCTGTAACATCTACCCCACACGATTACAGTTTTAAAAATGAGATCCTCCGTGGATAGTGCTCACAACATGGATGCTCAGTGAACAAAATTTAAAAATTGGGGGGGGGAGGTAAAAGTAACTAAATATCCACAAAAGAAATGGACAATTATGATATATGCACAAAAAATGAGTATGTGTGGGCATTAAGAATCATGTTTAGGACTCATCAGAATGTAATTGCAGGGAGAGAGAAAACCAATATAACAAAATAAAAACAAGTGGTGATTCCAGCTAAGGGTAAACAGGTGTTCACTGCACTATTCTTGCACTTTTCTGAAAGGTTATTTCTCAAAATATAAAGTTGGTTAGAAAAATCAAAAGTTAAGTTTAAAATGTTTTTATATTGTGGAACAACATTTATAATATTAAGTTAAAAAGCTGGCTGGAGAAAATTATTTTTACATCTCCATGCTTTAAATGGAAGAAAAATACACTGAAGTCAAATTTCTCTCTGGGTAAAGGGAACCTCTACGGTTTTTAGCCATTTTCATTATACTCCTTTGTGTTTTCCAAATATGCAACCAGAATTTATTACTTCTTGATAAACAAACAGATGTAATTTTTCATTGTTTACAGCAGATACACACTTACACATGGTATTTTTACTGCTTTTCCTGTTTTAGGCCCCTTTCAAGGAATGTTTTCATGAAAGTATATCCATACGTAGAAACTGGCATATGGTTTTTTTCCTCTCCTTAATTTAGATGAAGAACTTAATAAAAGTTAAATCATACTGTGACTTCTGAAGATGCAGTTTTATGTTTTGTTTTGTTTGTAGAGGGGAGGAGAAAGAGAGAGGGTGCTAGCTGTGGGAGGTGGGGAGAGGTGGAGGGAGAGAGAGAATCTTAAGCAGGCTCTATGCCCAGCAAGGAGCCGGACGAAAGGCTCCATCTCAAGACCCTGAGATCATGACCTGAGGCGAAATCAAGAGCCAGATGCTTAACCGACTGAACCACCCAGGCGCCCCCGAAGATGCAGTTTTCCTAAAATTTCTGTGATAAAAAGACAACCAGTATTTCTAAAAATTGCATGTTTTTAAATTAGCGTACGCACAGCAGGAGCAACTGGATGGCCACGACATCAGGGAAGAGAGTGGAGGGAAACTACAGGTGCTTTTCAGTCACGTGACAGAAGGGCCAGGCCTCAGGCACTTGCATTTGGCCAGTACTTGGCAAAGTGCCTAGCAAAGAAAGGTGCAGACAATGGATGACATGCCCATCACACAAGGCTCCCTAGTAGTGGCTAACGGTCCCTCAGTGTTTTTATCTGATGCTCCTCTCACTGAACGTTAACAACCATTGGTTGAGATAGGAATCATTATCACTTTCCTGACAAGGCAACCAACCTTTTAGCTTAAATCACTTGCTCACAACAAAGTGGCCAGAGAAGAAACCCAGGCCTGCCAGATCCTAAGGCCCATGCTTTAAGTCAGGGCCATACATAACCAGAGAGGAGAGATTTTAGGTTTCGTGGGCCATACAGTCTGGCAAAACTACTCAAACCTGAGATGCAGTGCAAAAGGGGCCGTATAATTAAACGAATGAGTGTGACTATATTCCAATACAACTTTATTTACAAAAACAGGTGGCAAGCTGGATCTGCTTCAGGGCTTGGTATGCCAACCCCTGCTATAAGTTACTTTTCAACATTGTCTCCATATAGTATCAGGTCCTGCCATTCACTAAGTATTTAATGAACACCTACCATGTGCCAAGCACTGTTCTTGGCTGAAGATACAGCTGTGAACAGAATGGAAGAGTCCCTTTCTGGAGCTCACCTTTGGGTGGGCATAAGTAAATAAACATAGTTATATATACATATATAAAATATAATGTCAGGAAATGATAAATGCTACCAAGACTTACTGAATGTTTGCCATAAATTAAACAAGATGGGTTGATAAATGACATCACTCTTAATAATTGCCCAGAGCAAAACAGGATAACTGAGGTTCAATTCTTTATTAGTTCAGAATAAGCTGAACACACAAATACTCCAACACAAGAAAACAGATTTCCACAAATTCAGGCACATACCTCAGCATAAGTAAAATTTTGGTCCTACCTTCCTGTGCTTTGCGTTCTCCATCTTCCATTCTAGTCACCTTAACTGACACCCTGCAAATAACAAAGCCTGAGGATATCTAAGGGAAGTTTTCTTCCTAGCAGTGGATCTTAAATTTAGTACACATGAGTCCAATTGGTTTCTTGGGACTGAGCCAGACCCACCCTAGCCATTTGTAAATCTGTTAAAACAGTAGCTACAACGTATGGTTAAACTGCTTCCTCCAACAAAAGACAGATGGCTTCAGCAAATTTTAACTTTCTCCGTTGATGAGCCTCCCTGCTCCGGAGCAGAGGGGTGTGTGACAAGCGTGCAAGTCCAGCAAAGGAATTGGCAGGCACAGGATTGTGGGGGTGTGATGCAGGCGTGAAATCTGTGGCGGGGGCTAAAATGACAGAAGATAAAGCAGATCACAAGCATACCAGCTTGTTGTAAGACATACGGTTTCAGACTTCGAAATTTCTGAACTACAGATACGAATCCACATTTATAACCCAAACCAAATGGCCGGAAGCAGTAAAAATGGGCAGTATTAGACTAAAATGTACATTTGAATTATTTGATCAGAAGGAAGAATAACACTTAATAGTGGCTTAGTATGTGCCAGATAATATATAGGCACTTTGCCACTTATTATAAATTATTAACCTCATTTTTCAAGATGAGGAAACAAATAAGATGTTAAATCATTTGTCTAAGGTCCTGTAGCTGGTTAAACAGGAAGCAAGACTGAATCAAGAATGCAAGAAGGAGGGTAAAACAGAAATAAGACATACTTGCCTTAGATCTCTGGGATCTTTAGAACTGGAAGGGGCATAAAGAGATCATTTCCAGTTAGAGCTTTTTATTTTAAGGAAACAAAAACAGAGAGGCTATTTGCCCAAAGCCATACAAGAAGAATTATTTTCAGAATTGGGTCTAGAACCCAGGACTTCAGACATGAAATCTGCTGCTTTTATTCCACTTTGGCTTAGAAAATGACTTAATAAATACACGGAGGAAGGACTTTTGGAATTTATTATGTTTCAAGTGTATCTTTAGTGCAAAGACTTTGTATTACCAATTTTGGCACAAATAGGGACAACCCTATACTTTCCTCCTGGCTCTGGGTTCACTTCAGATAATCAAGATCAGTAGGCAATTTTATTTTTGCTCCTGAATACTATTAAGTGTCCTCTTTTCATCAACATACACAATGTAAATGTCAATTAACTGGTCAGTTTAAGCTAAGCAGGGTTTGGTTTTCACTGAACTCATCGATCATTTCACAGTGAATTTCCCCAAATAACATGTGTAGAAAATATATACGTGAACTCAAAAGACAGAAACTAGATCATCTGAAATTTAACTCTAAGTAATCAAAATAAAAGTTCCCCTCATTTGTTAAAGTCATACATATTTAAGAGTTTTCTTCCTGGAGAAGTCCAAAGAATTTCTAGAATCTCTCTTTTCTGATTCTAGACGAAACTATGAAATGGATTATGCCAGTTCCCAACATCTTCAGACTCTAGAATTTGTCTACCACTTTATAACTAACTGCCTTTATCGTCACTCAAAATATCCAGTGTCCCAACACAATTTTGGGGCTGTTTGGATGGCCCCACTGCAGTGACTCACAGTCTTGACTTCTCTCAGCAAGTGCTAATTTTTAATTAGGGATATCCTTAATAAGTTACTGTCCCAGGTGGGATACAGACGTGCATCTGAGGTCTGTATCAACGGCAGGTTTCACAGTGACACTTGTTACAGGAAGGACAGATGTCCTGGGCGAGCTGGAAGGCGGGGATCTGGGACTGTCCGTCCTTCTGCTACTCTTAACTTTATGTCATGTTGGAAACCTTCTAGGGCGCCTGGGTGGCTCAGTTGGTTAAGCGACTGCCTTCGGCTCAGGTCATGATCCTGGAGTCCCAGGATCGAGTCCCGCATCGGGCTCCCTGCTTGGCGGGGAGTCTGCCTCTCCCTCTGACCTTCTTCCCTCTCGTGCTCTCTCTCTACCATTTTCTCTCTCTCAATAAATAAAAATCTTTAAAAAAATAAAAAAAAAGAAAACCTTCTAAATCTGTATCCATGAAGTGGTTAAACTGTTGCAATATTTCAAGGAGCATAAAAAAGAATACGTTAGTCTGCAGGTTCCATGCTCTTGTTTGTTTCCTTCTTTCTTTTTTAAAGGTAGGATGATAAAATCAGTAATGGAAGGTTATGCTTCCCTTTTTCCTTAGAGGGCTTTTCAGCCTAAAGCTACGCCATTACTTTAATTACAACAATATTCTTCTGTTTTTTTGCGCCCGTGGAAAGGAATTCCATGCAGTCTAAGCCCCGGGAGTTCAGTTTTGCTCGCTGTCCTTCCAGGTGGCAGACAGAGCATCACAAGCATCAGTTCTGGATTTGGTTATAATCATTACAGATGTAGAACCTGAGGGCCCTGAGCTGATCTTTACTTAACAGAAGAGCCGAGGAGGTTGAAAAAGCTCCAGCACGATGAGGCCTTTACACAACACAAGATAATGTACCTACAGCCAACTCTGTCAAAGGCAGGTGATCTCCAGACAAAATAACTATTCCTTCACCATATGGCAAGATTTTAAACGACTCTCTTCCTTGCTTTAAATCAAGGGTTATGATTAGCTCTTCAAACCACTGGTGACAGAAGGCTCCGCACATAAATCATGAGTGCTACTAGGTTCGCAGGGGACACGTGCGGAGGGGGGGCAGTTTATCAGTTTCCTCGGGGTTCCATTTAACAAAATCCCCGACTAGGTGGGTTAAACAACAGAAATTTCTTCTCACATTTCTGGAGACAGAAAGTCCAAGATCAGGGTGTCCATGGGTTTGGTTTCTCTGGAAGCCTCTCTCATGGCTTGGGGATGGCTGCCTTCCCATGGCCTTTGCTCTGTGCATGGGCACTCCTGGTGTCTCTTCATCTTCTTATAAGGACCAGTCATCCCTGATTAGGGCCTGACCCTTATGAACTCATCTAACCTTAACGATTTCTTTAAAGGCCCAAATACACTCACATTAGGGGGTTAGGGCTTCAACGTATGAGTCTGGGTGGGGCGTACAATTCAGGCCATAACAGGTGGGATCGAGACGTGGTTGCATTCAGAATGCCGTATTCACCAGCAGACACCTCTCTGAACCCATGCTTGCTGGGCCTCAAGGAACCCCGAAGGAAACCCTGGATCAGAAGAATCTGAACTCTAGGAAGAATTTCATTTAATACTCACACAAGGCATTTCTTCTTCTTTTTTTTTTAAGTAAGCCTAGCTGATTTTTCATATGCTTCAGGAGGTAGCAAGCCCCAGCAGAAGACATGCATTCAATCTTCATGGTAGTAAGAATTGGCTTATATTATACAGGCTCTCCTTTCAAGTAAGTGAGGGCCATGGGTTATGTATTAGAGAAAATTCTGTACACCATCAGTGTGTCAGGGAAATGTCATACCGTTTGCATGTTTCACCACTGTTTCTTTGTCTTTGTTTCCTTTTTGGCTTTATTTTTGCTATTTTGTTTTGCTTTTCTTACATTTATATTTTTCTTTACATCTATATTTTGCGAGGGAATCTGAAATTTATAGTATGTGACAATTAAGAAAGTGACTGAGTAGAGCTGGTTGACAACCAAACTAAAGAACAAAGAAAGGAGGGAATGCCTTTTAAGTTAGGGTATAACTATGTTTACTACCCACATAATTTTAGGGGGATTTGATACTGCTTTAGTATAAATGAGGTTTAATTGGGAGGCTCAGGGATGCATCCATATTATTCCAATTGAAATTAGTGATAATTAGTTTTGTTTGACCTATGGAAATTTGCCCTATGAGTGTGCTTTTAAGTAATAAATTATCCTCATAAGGCAGGGAAGAGGGCACAGGACTAATAAAAAGTACCATTTGCTATGAGCTGGTATTTGGGACTAAGATTCTGTTTTTAAATCGGGGTACTGAGTTACATCATGCATGAACCACAAGATTTCCTTCAGCTTCTCCAGAGACCTAGAGAAAAAGCCACCGTCTCGTCTTCCTGGCTTCTTTTCTCCAGGCTAATAAACCAAATATCAGGCTTTTAGAGTTTGCCATTCTGATGGTACCAAAAAGCAAGAGATAACACCACCCCAAAAGCTCACCAAAGAAAAGGTCATTTTTCCCTGAGGCCGGAAGCAGCTTTGAGCATTCAATGAAGGGCTCCTCCCTCCCTGAGGTGGCCTCAGACTGACCCTAAGAATGGAGGGCAGGGGAGGAACACCCCATTCCCACTACCTCACCAAAACTGCAGAATGGGAGAAGAGATTTCAAAGAGATAAACCTCCCCCAAAGGGGTGACGCATCATTAGAATTCCTGTTCAGGAACCTCTGAAAAGTTTTCTCAGGCACCTGGATGGCTCCATCGTTAGGCGTCTGCCTCTGGCTCAGGTCATGATCCCAGGGTCCTGGGATCGAGCCCCACATCGGGCTCCATCCCAGGGTTCTGGGATCGAGCCCCACATCGGGCTCCCTGCTCAGCAGAAGCCTGCTTCCCCCTCTCCCACTCCCCCTGCTTGTGTTCCCTCTCTCGCTGTGTCTCTCTCTCTGTCAAATAAATAAATAAAATCTTTAAGGAAAAAAAAAAAAAGTTTTCTCTGTAGAGACCTCTGTTGGAATGTGGCCGGGAGACCTCTCCCCAGAGACAGGATTCCAGAGAAGGAAGCAACAAGGTAAGAGGTAGGACACAAGACGACCAAATATTAGGGAGTTGAGGGAGATGGAAAAAAAGCAAAGAAATTTGGGACTGTGGGAAATACGACACCATTCATTTTGCTTGGAGGGCTCACCTGCAAACGTGAGGCACTGTGCTCATAAGACACAGACCATTACTATTCCTTATATCCAGACCCTTACTTTCGCTGGTGTAAGAGGAAAAATTCTTCTTTGTGCTGGAGATCACACCCGCTTCACCTTACCAGGAACTTCCGTTAATATCGTCTCTCAGACTTTTACCATCAATTTCTCCCTCTCTACTAGATTATTCCCCAAAGCTCTACAGACATGCTCATGAATCTTATTTCTTTGTTAAGAATCTCAAGTGCACAGAAGGGGAAGGTGGATTAATTACAAACTGTTGTTCCTGACACACTCTCATCATGACCTGCTTTTGCTTCGTTCTTTAGTTGGAACTTTTTAGATACTGCAATAAGCATTTGCTAACCCACCACCCAAAGGAAAACCTAGAGCCTTAATGATAGCATACATCTAACCATATTACGCTGATTTTCCCATCTCCCTGCCTCCCTCCACCTGAAAAAAAAACCATCACCCCAAATCCTAAAATCAGCACTCTCTTACTTTCTTTATATGTACTTTAAAAATATACTTTGGGGGAACCTGGGCGGCTCAGTCGGGTAAGCGTCTGCCTTCTGCTCAGGTCATGATCTCAGGGTCCTGGGATCGAGCCCCGCATTGGGCTCCCTGCTCAGTGGGGAGTCTGCTTCTCTCTCTGCCTCTCCCTCTGTGTGTGCGCTTGCTCTCTCTCTTTCTCTCTGGCTCTGAGTCTCTCTCAAATAAATGAACAAAATCTTTAAAAATAATAATAAAATAAAACATACTTTGAAAGTTTGGGTTGTATGTAACTTTTACAAAAATGGTAACATCCTGTGTGATTCTTGATTTCATGTCCTATTGCTTTTTAACAAAACACCACAACTTTAGTGGCTTAAGACAAAACCAATTTATTAGCTTGTATTTCTGAAGGCCAGAAGTCCAAAATGGATTTTCCTGGGCTAGCAGGTGTCCACAGGGCTTGTGTTCCTTCTAGGGACTCTGGACTCTGGGAAGAGTCTGGTCCCTGCCCTTTCCAGCTTCTAGAGGCTTCCTATCTTCCCTCACTCTTTACTTCTTCAGAAACCAGCATCTTCAAATCTCTCCTTCTCTCTCTTGTGCCCCCCCCCAAGCTAACTCCAGCCTCTCTCTTTTTCTTTTTTTAATTTTATTATGTTACGTTAGTCACCATACATCATTAGTCTTTGATGTGGTGATCCACGATCCATTGTTTTCCTCTTACACTGTTGGTGGGAATGCAAGTTGGTACAGCCACTTTGGAAAACAGTGTGGAGGTTCCTCAAAAATTTAAAAACAGAGCTACCCTATGACCCAGCAATTGCACTCCTGGGTATTTACCCCAAAGACACAGATGTAGTAAAAAGGAGGGCCATATGCACCCCAATGTTCATAGCAGCAATGTCCGCAATGGCCAAACTGTGGAAAGAGCCGAGATGCCCTTCAGCAGATGAATGGATGAAGAAGATGTGGTCCATCTATACCATGGAATATGACTCAGCCAGCCTCTCTCTTAAAAGGACCTTTGTGATTACACTGGAACCACCCAGAAAATCCAGGACAATCTTCCAAACTCAAGATCCTTATCTTAATCACATCTGCAAAATCCCTTTGCTACGTAAGGTCATGTATTGACTGGTTTTAGGGAGAAGGACATGGACATCTTTTGGGGGCACGGTCTGCCTACCGTAGTTACCTTTCAGGACTTACTTCTCACCTTGAAATATTCCTATGCCACCTGTCTCTGCAGCTTCCCTGTTTATTCATGCACTCTCCGGCAGGTGTGCATTGGATGGCTTCCTGGCTTTGGCTGCCATAAGCAGTGTTCCTATGCACATTCTTGTTCATGTCTCCTGCTGTCAAGATATACAAAGGTCATTGGGGAAACTGGGATAGAATTTCCGGGCCATTGGGAGGTAAATATTCAACTTTCAGAGATACTGTCAAAGTGGTTTTTTTGTTTTGTTTTGTTTTTTAAGTGAGAGCACCATGTGCACTCCTAAGAGCAATGGAAAGGGGTTCAATGGAAAGCCAATGCTTGGTATTGCCCAATCTCTAAAAAATTTTTGCCAGCAGAATGGATCTAAAATAGCATCTAATCATGGTTTACATTTCCCTGATCATTAACAAATAGTTCCTCAAATGTTTACTGTCCATCTGAATTTCGTCTACAAGATGTCTACTCATGGCTTTTCTTCCTTTTTCTTAGTGATTTCAGTTCTTTATGTTTTTCCTAACACTAACATTGTTTTCAGTTGTTTACATTGCATTTGGGTTCCCTGACCCTACTACTAAATTGTTTGGTTTTTTTTCATTCCCTTTAAGGTTTTTTTGGTTGTTCTTTAAATGAAAGTTCTTAAGTTTGTGTAGATGGGTTTACCAGTCTTTTATAGTCACTGGGTTTTGTTTACATTTGTTTGTTCTACTCTAAAAGTTTCCCACGCCATCGTCTAAAAAGATTTCCCTCTATTTCCTACCAAGAACTGCAAAGTTTTATTTTTGACATTTAAGACCTCAGTCCATTTATGGTGTGAGGAAATAATCCAATCTCATCTTTTCATTCAAATCCCATTTATCTCAAACTCACTTTCCCCCACCACCCTGACGATGGCATCCATCACATTATAAGGTTCCACACGTGGGCTGATGGGTTATTCCATCCTCTCTACTTTATCCTCTTGATTCACTGCCTATCTCTGCACAAATACTACTCTCTCTTAATGATTACAGCTTCAAAATAAATCCTTATTGGGGAGCCTGGGGGGCTCAGTCGGTTAAGAATCCGACTCTTGGGTTCAGCTCAGGCCATGATCTCAGGGTCGTGAAATTGAACCCTGCATCCCGCTCTGTGCTCAGTGTAGAGTCTGCTTAAGATTCTCTCTCTCTCTCTCTCTCTCTCTCCCCCCCTTTGCCCCTCCAGCCCCCTGCATGCATGCACATGCATGCGCGTGCTCTCTCTCCAAAATAAATCAATCTTAAAAAAATCCTTATTTTATCCTTCAAAATAAATACAACAGAACATATACCCTATCCTTGCTCTTCTTTATCCTAAGTAATCTAGAGATTTTAGTGTTTTACTCTCTCATATACTTTTTGGAAACATTTTCTTAAGCCCCATGAGAAACTCCTTGAGACTTTAATGGACAAAGCACAATGTTGGAAGAATTAATATCTTAAGGCTATTGTTTTCTCTCTGAACATAATAGAGCTCTCATTTATTGAGTAATAAATCTTTTTTAAACTATTTTATTAAGTTATGATGGACATATCAAAGTCTGTACATACTTAGTATGCACAACTTGATGAGTTTAGAGATAAGTATACGCCCATGAAATCATCACAATCTACACCATAAACCTATCAGTTATCTCCGAAATCTTACCCCTGCCCTCTTATTTTTATCATTATCATTATTAATGTGTGGGGGGGTGTAAAATAAGAACACTTAACATCTGCCTTTGCAAAATTTTAGGCATTGTAATTCAGGCCTATAGTTAACTAAAGGCAGGAGCTCTCTAGGACTTACTCATCCTGTATAACTGAAGATTTGTACCCTTTGATTAATACTTCTCTATTTCTCTCTTTCCTCAGCCCCTGGCAGCCACCATTCTACTCTCTACTTCTATGGCTATTTTAGATTCATCATCCACATGTATCGTGTAGTACTTAGTATTTGTCCTTCTGTATCTGGCTTATTTCACTTAGTATTATGTCCTCCAGCTATCCATGTTGTCACAAATGGCAGAATCCACTTCTATTTTTTAAGGCTGAGTAATATTCCATTGTATGTATATTTCACATTTTCTTTATTCATTCATCTGTCAAAAGACACTTAGATTATTTCCTTATTATGAATAATCCTGCAACGTACCAGTTGACATTCCCACCAACAGTATATGAGGGTTTCCTTTTCTCCACACCCTCAACAACACTTCCTTTTTTTTTTTTTTTGATCATAGCCATCTGACAGGTGTGAAGTGATATCTCATTATGTTGCTGATTTGCATTTCCCTGGTGATGAGTGATGTTGAGCACCTTTCCATATAACTGTTGGCCACTTGTAGGTCTTCTTTGGAGAAAAATCTATTCAGTTCCTTTGTCCATTTTTTTTAAATAGGTTATTTGTTGTTTTTGCCAATGAGTTGCAAATATATTTTGAAAATTACTTTTTATCAGATATGTGGCTTGCAAATATTTTTTCCCATTCCACAGGTTGCCTTTTTTTTTTTAAATTTTATTATGTTATGTTAGTCACCATACAATACATCATTAGTTTTTGATGGGATCCACGATCAGGTTGCCTTTCCATTGTGTTGATGGTATCCTTTCTTGTGCAAAAGGTTTCTAATTTGATGTAATTTCACTTATCCATTTTTTCTTTACTTGACTACTTTTGGTGTCATCCAAAAAATCATTGCTAAGGCAACTGTCAAATAGCTTTTCCCCTGTTTCTCCTCGTAATTTTACTTTCAGGTCTTATGAAGTCTTTAGTCCATTTTGAGTTGATTTTTGTGTATAGTCACAAAAACATTGCATATGGTCCAAAATTGGATAAAAGGTCCAATTGCTTTTTTTATGTGTGGATATCCAGTTTTCCCAACACTAGTTATTAAACAGACTATCCATTTCCCATATGTAGTCTTGGTATCCTTGTCAAAGATCAGCTGACCATATATGATGAATCTCTTAATAAAGTTATTCTCTCAATAAAGTTTAATGATTTTCTCTGTAAAGGCATTCTACACCTTCTGTTAGAGTGATAACTAGTTACTGCAAGTACCTGATGTTACTGTGAAGGCTATCTTCTCCTTAATTTAGTTTCAGGGTTGCCTCTAGCATAGACATGCTAACTTGCTAAATGCTTCAATTATTCCTAGTAACGTCTATAGATTCTTTACAGTTTTCTCTGCAAATAATTACATTATCTGCAAATAATGATAGATTTGTTGTTCCCTTTATTGTTCCCTTTATTCCAATTCTCATCACTTCCAATTTTGTTTCTTGTCATATCACAAGTTTAAAAAAGAATTTACTACAACACTTTTTTTTTTTTTTTTTACAACAACAGATTTCTTAGCACAGGACTGTACCGTAGTTGCTAAAGTACTAAAGATTTTGTAAGTGTTCTATATTTAAATTCTCCTTACATCTTGCCATGCTTGATTTGGCATGTTTTACCATCATCATAATTCTTCCTTATTGCTACAGAGACAGTGAACTCAAACATATATACACTGGTTATTAAAGCAATCAAAAGAACTATGTGGTAAGATCAATGGATGTACATATATATCTGTATCTCCATGGAGATATATATATCTCCAATCTCTACTAGGCCCTGCTCTTGTCCCCCCACCTAACATGGTAAGAATCATCTCCACTGTGCTCTTGAGGAAGTATATCAAGAAATGCTCCGTATAAAAATGATTACTTTAAAAGAAAAAAAAAAAGCTTTAGTCCCAAATTTGATTTGGGATAATCATCTCTGGCTTTACTAAGATACACTAGGTTAAGTCAAAACTCCTTTCAGGTTCTTGCTAAGGGACAGAGGTCATAGCCTGACTGGCTATGAGAACGCTGTGGGTAACGGTATGAGAATGTCAACTGCTATAGGCAACATGGTGTGTGATAAAAATCTGCATAGGGACTGGGAGAATTACATACACGTCGAAGTGATTCCTGATGAAGAGGAGTGCTTGAGGCTGCATTACACGTGCTCAAGTTCCTCTTCACTATCCCTCTGATGGATGGCCTTTGTAGTACTTTAGCAACAACAGCATATCCCTGTGGCTTTTCATACTTGCTCTTTTGTGCCCCCGTTGTCTCGAGGGCTGTCACTCAGTGGTGACGGGGAAACGAAGGAGCCCGTCTCAAGGCCTCCCGTTAGTTACACCCAGAGCAGGCCCCTCGAATTTCTTATTTTTCAGTAAGCTGTGTAAAGTTAATTGAGAGGGAAATGGAAAATTCCACTCCAAAAAGCATTTTCAAGTCACAGGCCTGGATAAACTCCATTTTATGGAAGAAGATTTAGAATTATGAGTGGCCTCTATAAAGTTAATTGCAAATGATCATGGCTATGTGAAAATAATAACCTGCCTTGGAGACCAAAAAGATACCTCCCCAGCACCTCCAACAAAAGCCCAACAATACGTACCATAAAATTTTCAGGCAATTCATCAGAATGCTATATTAACTCTATAATAGAGGTACCAAAATAAGTTTCAAGTCAATTTTTTAAATCTTAAAAATTCTGTGAAGTGTAAAGTCAAAAACGTTGTTTATAAGACTGTACCAGACAGACTCGCTCAGAGTCTATTTCACCTCCACGATGTGACTGACTGGTCTTTGCAACAGCGCTGCAAGCATTAACATTTGTCATGTGCTTAAATAGTATGGATGGGCATTCCGTGTTGTTTATAATTCTAACATCATTCTCTGAATCTACGTGGCATTAATTAAGCAAACAGAACTCACACAGTCATTTCCTTCCAATGAAGGAAGGCACAGTATACAACAATTTTTAAATAACAACCAATTAAAAAAATAAAAGCTCAGGTCACATCTATCAATACAGACAGAACCCACAGAAAAAGCCCCTCTCCCACCTTCCCCTGACACATTAACACTCATAAAGACAATCCCACAGAAAGGGAGACCGGAGAGGGCCAGTTTTGCTACCCAGAGATACGGGTGTGCAAAGCAGAAATTAAGTTATAAAAATGTAGAATTCTGGGGTGCCTGGGTGGCTCAGTCAGTTAAGTGGCTGCCTTCGGCTCAGGTCATGATCTTGGGGTCCTGAGATAGAGCCCCATATCAAGTTCCCTGCTTATTGGGGAGTCTGCTTCTCCCTCTCCCCCCACACCCCTACTCATGCTCTCTCTCAGATAAATACAATCTTTTAAAAAAATGTAGAATTCCTATCACTTTTGCAAATCTGTATTTGAGAAATGATGGTCACACCTGTTTACAAGCTTATTGAATGAATGAATATAGAACTTAACGCAAATAATGAGGGGGCTAACTTTTTGAGCATCAGTGACTTTTTTTGTTTAAGATTTTATTCATCCATTTGAGAGAGAGAGAGAGAGCACGCATGAGCAGGGGGAGGGGCATAAAGAGGGGAGAAGCAGACTCCCTGCTGAGCAAGGACCCGACATGAATGACATTGTACCTGGGGCCCACGGGGCTTCATGAACTCCAAGACCACGACCTGAGCCAATCAAAATCAAGAGTTGGTCGCTTAACCAACTGAGCCAGCCAGGCACCCCTCCAAAAGCCATTTTGAAAAAAAATGTGTTAGTGCATTTTAAAATGAGGTATTTATGTAATATTTTAGTAATTCTTTGTACCGTATTTTTGTACTGTCTTGTTTTCATGCTCTAGAGCAACACCATCGAATACAACTTCCTGTGATGCTGTAAGTGTTGTCCATCTGTGCTGTTCAAGAGGGCTACCATTAGCCACAGGTGGGCACTGCGTCCTTGAAATGGAACAAGTGCCACTAGGAAACTCAATTTTAGCGGTATTTCATTTCAACTAATGTGAATTCAAATAACCCCACGTGGCCAGTGGCCACCTTCCTGGAAGTGCGGCTCTGATGAATAAATGCTCTTTCATTTTTCATTTGTTTCACGAAGGGCTTTCAACTTCCCTTTCCAACCTTGCTCAAGGTCATCTCAGAGCCCCGCGTTGTGCTTCTGCTATTTAGAGTTTCCTTACTAAAGAGAAAGCATTCCAGTAATGACTTCCCTGCGTATACTGTAATCTACACAAAAATAGGACAATATTTTACTAATCTCCATCATCTCAGCATCCGGCAGAGGGCTTGGTCCATGGTGGGTTCTCATTACATTTTTGTGAAATGAATGAACAGAAAGAAGCATCAGCAGTTGATTATACAGGGAAGTTCTAAGTGAAAATTTCACGTTTGTGGAAAACTATCCTTTTGCCCGCCATTTATTTTCTTATTCACATGCATAAAAGCCATTTCTACCTTATTGAAATCCTAGCTAAGTAGTAGAGGTGGTGTTTCTGCTACAGTAATTTCAAGGGGGTCTGATCAAATGAGCCATATGGCAACCTTGCAATTTACAGCTGCATCTCGTCTTCTCGTTCACCCTCAAAGATGGCTGGTGATGAAGCATGAGAGCCAACACTCGCTCATTCCTGCTGCAGACCTGAAAGCAACACCAAACGCAGAACACTTACCATCACCAACATCAAAGTCCTTGAATGCCAGTTCTGAGCCCGAATCATCAAGAAGGATTTCGCCATTCAGCGTGAACATCATGGTGTGCTCTGTCATGTCAACCATGCACCCCACCACATCGCCCGCTTGCCAAGAGCGCCCATAGTGCTCATTACCCTGGTGCCACCGCTGAGCCTAGGGACAGAGAGTCACCTGTCACAGAAAAAGCCAGGAGAAGAGGACCCACCCACCAACCCACCACTGCTGGCATGACTCACAGCACCTCCTTCTATGAACACAGCAGGAGGAAGGACTGAGTTCTACCACACGCATCAGTGTGGTGTGATGCCCTAGCTGACGTGGAGGTGTCTGGGAATTCCGATTCCCTCATACTAACATTGTATGTTATTGAATCTTGAGGAAAGACCCAAATGCTATTTCATCATTTTGAGAAACGATTAATCTAAAAATCTAACCCAACATACTTTCTATTAAAAAAACAAAACCCTCTAAGTCTTTAGAAATTAATTTTTTGCACTAAAATGAATGTTTCCCAGGATATGGGTTGTTTTTCCTCTATTTCCCAAAATACAAAGAACTGTGAGTAGAGAATGAAGCTGAGAACTTATCATTGGAAATGACATTCTAATTTTCATCTCTTTCAAAATAAAATTCCATTTGTTGAAACCAATGGCACTGATACATTAACAAAACAGAAATCTTGAAGCATTTCAGTATATACTAAAACCAAAAAAGCTTCAGATCAAACCTAAAAGACATTTACTGAAATAATGAGTCAAAAATTAAATATACATGCCAACAATGTCTTGTATACATAGGTGAAATCTCATATTATAAATACATCTCAAACATAGTTTTGATAATGGGACTTTTGAATCTCTAAATATAGTCCACTGATTTATGGGTACAAAATTAGTTATATTATTTTGTCAGATAAATCTTTTCATTTTTCCTAAGAATCGCCTCCACTGTGAATTGATATGTAAGGGGGGAGAGTCACCAATGCAAAGCAGTGATATGATTATTCCCAAGCACAATACATTGTACTTTTTAAAAATCTATTCCAGTGAATCAGGTATCCAAAGATGTTAAATTTTCCATATGAAGTAAAAAAAACACGTTCAGGAAATGTGGTGTTTCAAAACAAAGTGGGTCAGTTGTTCCAGAAGACACAATATTAACTTCTAGCCTAGAAATGCTTTCCCACACGTGCATACCTCAGTACACGAGATATGTATAAATGTCAAATCTCTTCATGATTGCTTATTTTTCTAATTTTCCTTTTTTAATTAAAAATAACATTTCCCTTCCTATGAGAAGGAATGCAAATTCACAAAGAAAATAAGGAAATAAGATAAAGGAATAAAATATAATTTTATCAGTCAAAAATAGCTATCATTATCCTACTGTAGATAGATGCATATATACATTTTTTATTTTAAAATATTTTTACACATAAAATAATTTTTAAACATTTATATAATGCCTAAGTAAATAATGAACAAGCACCTGACCAGCTTCCATCCACTGGAAGAAAAATTATAATATTGAAAATGAAAACTTTTTGTGATTTTAAACAACATTGTCTTAAGCACTCTCATGGCTATTAAATGCACACACCTACCATTACTGCTCGAGGATAAATTCCTTCTATGGAATTGCTGTGTCAAAGCGTGTGCATTTTTAGTTAGCATACGCATTTTTAACACTTCCGACAAAGATGATTCATTTTTTTGATAACGGTGGAGAAGCAATGTTTTACTTCTTGAATTTCACTGGGGGGGAAGGGGTGTGGAGGGGCATGTTTTGAGATCACAAGGACCGGGAACCTTTTTTTCCGGGGTTGTGCTCCAGAAAGTCCCAATGTTGCTGCCCTCCCCCAGAGGAGTGACAGCAATGGAGGCACACACAGGCGTACGTGCCCCGGCAGACAGCAGCCTACAAAATCAGGAGCCTACAAACTTCAGCGTCTGGGGCTCAGCAAAGTCTACTTACCTTGAAGCCATCAAAAGCAAAGGCACGTTCGTCAGAGCCAAGCTCTTGATCAGGCTGACAACCTGGCCTGCTCCAGCCAACCCTCATGTCACCCGCAGTGACCGTCTCGAATTCAAAATACCACCTTCCTGCCTTGACAGCGTAGGTCTTCTCAGCACGGAAGATTCGGAACCGCTCCCCGGTGCCACTACACACTTCCGCTCTGGCAGCTGTGAAGGTAAAGAGATCCTCGGGATCAATGGGTGGGAAATTGAAAGAGGAGGGAGGATGTCCCATAACATCTGTAATTAAAGTTAACAGGGATGATGGTAACCATACGGTCTTTCTTACCCAGGCTCACATTTTATGAAGTGTTTTCATACACATGGATCAGCCACCGTCCCATGGAACCAGCTTGGAGAAAGGGAAAGCACAAGGGCTCCCACTGGAGAGACTGGTGTCAAACCTCAGTGACCTTGCAAGGGTGGGCAGTGCTTCCTCTGTTAGCCCCGGGTTCAGGAGGGAACTATGTGCAGGGGAAAGCCTCTCAGCCTCTTGGCGGTTTGGCGGTGGAAACTGAGATGAACTTGAGGTCATGGATGGAAAGAAGTGAATAAAAGAGACCTGAACTGTTCTGCCCAAGAAATGAATAGACACTTGGGGGTGAGGAAGAAGGAAGAAGCAGCCAGAAGGTGAGGAGGAGAGAGAAAGCAACAAGGTAAAGAGATAAATACTAGAGAAGGGTAACCATTGACTAATTTCCCAGACAGGATGGCTAAGAGCAAAGCTCTGCTAATATCTCACACCTTCATCATAATGTGCTACACATACAAATGTTGCATTTAAGTTTTGAGGGAAAAAGAAAAGGGCCAAGTCCAACATCAAGGATCAGTGTGGTGCAAAGAGGCGGGGGGGGGGGGGGGGCATATGTATATGTAAAAATAAGACGCACATGGATTGAAAATGCCAGGAGTACAAAACCTCAGACCAAGGGGCCTGGAGCCAGGACAGCCATGAGTACTTAAGTCCTTAGAAAATCACAGGGCATGAGGACAAGGGTCCACTGAGTTGATATGTCAAAGGATAAACTGTCAGCTCAGCTAAGATCTGGGTTAGACAGAAGGCAACATTTAAGTGACATTGACCAAAGTCACACAACTAACAGATGGAAGAATTCCAGAGCTGCCTAATGCTACAGCCCCTGTTCTTTCCATTCTGCCTCCAATAGCAGGCACAGAATCAACAGGTCCTGGTTAAATATTAGCTCTCATCTGTTTTCCTTTCAGGAGATGGGAAAGACCTTATAAATAATAGAAGTTTAATATCAGCTTAACCATGATTTGATATGAACAAACAAGAAATATAAAAATAATTCAAATAAACTTGCCAATAAACACACAGCCAGATCATCTACTGAAGATTAGACTGGCATCAAGAAACAATGGGCTAAGATGTTTCTATTGATTGCAGGACATACAGGTGAACTGTATCTCTTGATAAATCTTTCAAAAGCTGGTTAAAAGCTTAAGCTTCTGAATAGGCAAAACTTTTGTTGTTCCATCTCCCCCACCACCACTTACACACCCATGCACACCCCTAACAACCTAGTCTGCTCTAAGCAACTGTCATGTCTCTAGCAGTGACAGCCTCAAATTCAAAACGCCACCTTGCATGGGTGCTCACACACACACACACACACACACACACACACACACACACACACCATGCAATGCATTCAAACATCTTGCTGAAAAATAAATGCATTAATAGTTTAAAAATAAGACATTCATAATAGTATATGGAGCATGCTGCATGTACGGAATCCTCTGAAGAGGAAAAAGTTTGTTTCTAATACATTCAAGTTGGGGGTGGACAGGAACCTGAATGAGAAACATCTCTATGGTGAAGGATAAAAAACTTTTATGTCTGTTACTTAGTAACAATGATTTTTGGGAGATAGGAGAGCAAACTGCTTTTTGAGGAAAAAAATATGATCAGATTTTATGATACTTAGAGGCAGTTACTGCAATTAAGAAAATAGCCCAGGGGCACCTGGCTGGCTGTCAGTAAAGCATGCGAGGCTTGATCTCAAAGTTATGAGTTCGAGCCCCACAGTGGGTGTGGAGCCTACTTGAAAAAAAAAAATTCTAAATATTGCAATAGTAAAAAAAAAAAAAGTCAGATTTTCAGATGTAATATTTCCTCAAGTAACAGCACACTGATCCATTACTTCCTTAAGTCATGGTTGCAACCTTCCCTGGATTACTCTAAGGCACACAGAATACTGAACCAAGATCCACATGGACATTTGGAAGTTACTTTTCATGAAAGAAAAAAGTTCCCGTGTAGTTATCCATATTTTTAATTATGTCAACATTTGCAGATAAAATCATACATTGTATTCTAGTATGTACTAATAAATTAAACTCCCAATTTTCTAAGGATAAAATATTGTTCTTTAGAAAACTAAAATACTAAAAAAAAACCTCACAAGTTCTTTTTTCCCTTTTTATGTTTCCAGGCCATTGGACCCCACTCACATGCACAGTGTTTTCAAGGAAAGCAAGCAAATTTTAATATGAGCTTACATCAAGTATGTTGGAAGGCAAATTTGGTATAAAAATGTAACAGATCGATGAATCACGGATCTGTACTTCTGAAACAAATAATGCAATATATGTTAAGGAAAAAAAAAAGAAGAAGAAGATAGCAGGAGGGGAAGAATGAAGGGGGGGAAATCAGAGGGGGAGACGAACCATGAGAGACGATGGACTCTGAAAAACAAACTGAGGGTTCTAGAGGGGAGGGGGGTGGGGGGATGGGTTAGCTTGGTGATGGGTATTAAAGAGGGCACGTTCTGCGTGGAGCACTGGGTGTTACGCACAAACAATGAATCATGGAACACTACATCAAAAACTAATGATGTAATGTATGGTGATTAACATAACAATACAAAATTATTAAAAAAATGTAACAGATCATTTCCTTAAAAAGCCACTACAAATTTCTATTGGTAATAAGATTTACCACGAAAAATCTCTACATATAGATAATGAAAATAGGGGGCAGCATTTGGAAAATGTGTGGCAATCACAGGCAACAATGCAGAATTTCTTGGTCCTGGTATTTTTTTTTTTTCCTGACCTTAGCTCTCGCATTATTCTTACACTCATTGATGAGACTCAACCTGAACTGGAAACGCACATGCTATTCACAGACACCATTATGCAAGGGACTTGTAACCTCCATGGATCTTCCTCCAAACGTCTGTATGATCCATGGTTCCTATTCTATATTTTTTACATTAGTTTAGGGCAGCTTACAAACATGGTTGCAAGAAGCAACAGTTCAGCATTCTATTTCTTGATAAAATACTAACATTAAATGGAAATCTGGATCTACAGAAGTTAAAAAAAAAAAAAGATCCCAGGCAATCTGTAACAATTTATTTTGCATACCCTGTGGCATCAATCAGCTGGACACAAAGTAGGTGTTCTTTAAGTACCTGTGAGAGTATATCTAGGAACAAAGACTTTCCTGAGCCTGGACATAGGAGCCCAGACAAATACCTAATGAGCAGTGTTAGTCTCAAAGGCATAGAGCTCTCCCCACAAATATGCAATTCTTATGCTTTCCTTAATTTTAAACACTACACATTCATATAAGTTTGGTAGGTGACTCTAGCTCATGTAAGTATGTATAGATGATTTTCTTCTATTGTTATAATGAACATAACAATAACTGACATTAAAAAAAAAATGAACCATTAGCCCACGTATTCCTGGCGAATTTTATCAAGGATATTGATACTCAAAGAAGAAACTCAGGAATTGTGCCTTTAACAAACCACCTCAAGATAAATGGTAAGGCCTGATAAAATCCTGTGTTCCCAGGACCCCAGGGATCCTGGCACAAAGAGGGCACATACTAATGACTGACCAAATAGGACCTAAAGCATCCATACATGTTGTACTCCAAACCCTACCTTTAAAAGATACTTACCACTAGGGGGCAATCAAGATCTAATTATGTATTAAAAAATGTAAGTTACTTATAATAAGCTATAAAGGCAGGCAGGCTAGTCTCTCTAAAAATTTTATAGATATCTAAAAAAATTTTTACACATATCCTTCAGGTGTGTTTACATAACAATTTTAAAAATTATTGATACTAACCAGTCATCCTTTCAACTTCCTGGTATTATTTCTAATCAAACAATTCAAACCTTGATAAAACCCTGCGGGAAGAATAACTTAGTGTTTCAAATGTCTTAAAATGTTATCTAGAACAATACTCCAAAGTTAGTATGTTTCGCATACTGAGTTCATCTTCAAGGTGTAATATGTAAGCTGATGAATAGAAAACAAATTATAACCCGTGATTTAAGTTCATAGGGTTAGATTCAATTTCATCAAAATTTTTAAGCCCTTTCTTTTTAATGTCAGCAAGGGCAACACAGCCAGTTATGTTTTTAATCTTATCTCAGTAATCACCAGATTTATTTTGCTTTATTCTATAAAATCTCTCCCATCTATCTTTTAATTTCCATGTTCACCATCCTTGTTCTGAAAATCACAAATTTTCCAAAGCTTCCCAACTGGTCTATCTCCGAGCACTCTCCCCCTCCAATCTGTTCCTTCCCACTGTTGCCATAGTTATATTGCTATTGTAAACTGTGATCACACATCAAGCTTTTGCTTTAAAACTTCCTGAGGCTAGAATTCCTTGCACAAATTTATCCACATTTCTTAGCGGGCCTTTCAAGATATTCCCTATTTTGTCTTAATCCTTCACCTTCAACCAGTAGCGCTTTCTCCCCACTTACAGCTCCTAATTTTGCCCGATGAGACTACCAATCGTCCCTCAAATCTTTCTATACTTAATTACATCAGATATAATTTCCCTCTGGCAGAAATGCTCTCATCTACTCTCTACTTGTTGACATTTTGATCCCTTCCACACCCAACTCAGATGTCATTTTCTCCCCTTATTGATTCCTCCACTTAGAAAATAAATCTTTCTTGGGGCGCCTGGGTGGCTCAGTGGGTTAAGCATCTGCCTTCGGCTCAGGTCATGGTCCCGGGGTCCTGGGATCGAGCCCCGCGTCGGGCTCCCTGCTCCGCGGGAAGCCTGCCTCTCCCTCTCCCACTCCCCCTGCTCGTGTTCCCTCTCTCGCTGTGTCTCTCTCTGTCAAATAAATAAATAAAGTCTTTAAAAAAATAAATCTTTCTTATGTATTTTCCATAAAGAACAGTCAAATCCCTACGATGAGGTCGGCATTCTATCGTATACCAGGACACAGTGGTGCACAAGAAACAGGATCTCAGCCTTCCCGCGGAGTACACTACACTAGCCTAACTGTTGCCCATGGAACTTCGATGAGACCTTGCCCACCAACAATCAATGGTTCTCTCTAAATTCCCAACTTTCAGATACCATGCCATCCTCTGATCACCACCTTTTCCTTCTAGTGTCCTCATTTTCTGCACAAACACGTTCACTCCTTGAACACATTAACTTCTTCCTAGGCTTCCCTTATCTAGATAGCCTTTGACGTCTTCTGCCCTATTTCTCTTCTCCTTATTTGCTGTCAAACCCAACCGTTGTCTGATTTCTTCATTCTCCTCAACATCTATTGTTTGCGCTACTGACCTTGCTGGAAAGCACAGGCACACGGCAGATTGGCGCTACTACTAGACTAGCCCATAGTCTCCAATCTCAATGGGACCATTAATGTTTCTCTGCAGTCTTTTTATCTGTTCTCAACTAGCTGTTACATCCCACAAAACAACCATTTCTAATTTTTATTGTTGAATGTCATCAGCAAGACAGAGTAAAGACCTCCAAAAATCCTCTTCCATAAAACTAATGAGAACACTGGAAAACACTGTCAAAATCAACTTTTCAGAGCTCTAGAAATTAGCCAAAGTCTGGCAACAAGCTGGGCCATGTTGTTTGATCAAAGTGGATGAATGTTTGTTAAGGACAGCAGGCTTACTGGGGTTTTAACTTGCTTTGGTGCCATCCTCTTCTCTCTAGCTACATGGCACACCGAAAACCAATAGCCTCTCCATTACAGTGAAAATCAGCACCCTAGACGCCTCAAGAGGGAACAAAATGGAATCAGAATTCCTCCAAAGCTCAATTCACAGATAACTATCATTATTTTCCCTTAATGGTAGTTCCTTGGAAAATCCCTTTTGCAAGGCTTCTCTTTATTTGACCTTTGTTTGCCCAGTGCAAACAATGATTTCCCCAAGGGCATTTGCTGACAATAATCAGAGGCAATTTTTTTTTTTTTTTTTTTTTAAGCACTGCAGCTGCTTGAGGCTTCAGTAACCACTAGTGAGGCAAGCGTTAAGATGACCAAAAATTGAAAAAGAATAGCTGAGGAATGACATGTCCATGGTGGCTTGTGAAAAGTTCCAGTGTAATCCTGGCAATCCAGATTGCCACACTCAGGCCTGAGCCTAGGTGTGTGTGTGTGTGTGTGTGTGTGTGTGTGTGTTCAGGAAAGACCCGAGAAGCCCATGAGTTCTCACTACTGGGATACCTTAAGGCTCTGCACAAGCAGTAAGTGAAGGCTAAAGTGAGGACTGCCTGGTGGTATGTTGGAGGCTTGTCCCAACAGGCACACAAAGCCTCTCCCTCAACAAAGACTGGGAGACTTGTAAGTGCCAGACATTTACAGAAGTCTCTGCCCAATCCCTAGTTGACTATGAGGCTAATGAAAGAGAGACTCCAGGGGCCACACATAAAAAAGAAAAAAAAAAGTGTTCAAAACTAGTTAAGAAAGTCATTAAACAAACAAATGACTGACAATTACAACAAGCATAATAACAAACCACGGGTAAGGGGAGATTCCAGAGATGCTGTATTATATTGTTTAAAATATCTGGTTTTCAACAAAAAGAGTGAGACATACAAAGTCACAAGAAAGTATGTCTCCTACAGGGGAAAAAAAGGAGTCAGAAATTGTCCCTGATACTGGACTTATTAGACAAAGGTTTTTAATTAGCTATTTTAAAAATGTTCAAAGAACTAAAATAAACCATGTCTAAAGAACAAAAGAAAAGCATGAGAATGATGTCTCACCAAATAGAGAATATCAATAAAGAGACCGAGATTATAAAAAAGAACCAAATAGAAATTCTGGAAAAGTACAATAACTGAAAATAAAATCCCACTAGAGGGGTCACTTGTAGGTTTAAGCTAGCAAAAGACAGAATCAATGAACCTGAGGATAGATCCACTGAGATTATCAAGTATGAAAAACTGGAGGGGGGAAAAGCAATGAAAAAATAAACAGCCAGAGAGGCCTGTGGGACACCTTATGTGTATGCCAACATACACATAAGGGACATCTCAGCAGAAGAGAGGAAAAGGGCAGAAAGAATATTTAAAGAAACAATGATCACTCTCCAAATACGATGATATTCATTTATAGTTCCAAGAAGCTCACCAAAATCCAAGTAGGGTAAACTCAAAGAAATCCACACTAGACACATTATAATCAAATTACTAAAAGACAAAGAATCTCGAAAGGACCAGGAGAAGCAAGGCATCCCATACAAGGATCTTTAATACGAGTAACAACTAGTGTCTCATCAGAAAACACGAGGGGCGGGGGCGTGGCCAGAAGGCCAGTGACAGGACATATACATAGTGCTGAAGGAAAGAAAAAGAAAAGCCAACCTAGAAGTCTACATATGGCAAATCTTCACTGTTCTCTTTAAGGCTTCCAACACAGCCCAGCCCTCTCCCACTCCTGCCCCCTTAGCAAGTAAGTTCACTTTATATTTCAACAGAAAATAGGACCCACGTAGCAAGAATTCCCTGTGCTTTGTCCTGACTTTCCATGAAAACAGGTTTCTCCATTCTCTTCAATCCTGATCTCTTTCCTCTTTAGGGGCGCAGATGTTCTCCCTATTATATTAGGCCAGTCCCTTCATCCATGCTCTGAATTCACCCCCCACCCTCTCAGACACTACATTTCCTCTAGCTCCTTTCCTTTATCATCAACCTCCTACTTTCTGCTGGTTCTTTCCCTGAGCATAAAAAAATGTCCAAATGCCACCCATAAAAATAAATAAATAAATGAAATCTTTAAGAGGGAGTATCTTAAGCAGGCTCCATGTACAGCACAACTCAGATCGTGACCTGAGCTGAAATCAAGACTCAGACGCATAACCGACTGAGCCACTCAGGCACCCCAAACTCAACATGTTTAAAGTCAAACTTGGAATCTCCCCAATATCCCATCTCTATCTGCTCTGACTCCCGTGTTCCCTGTGAAGGTGGATGCACTTGACATCTACCAACCCAGAAACCATCCCTGACACCCGCTTTGTCCTTCTGCTGATTCTACTTCTAAACATAGAATGAGTCTGTCCTCTCTGTGAACAGTATTGCCAAAGCCTGGGACTCGACACTCCTTATCTACGCTTCTTTTATAGCCAAACTGTTGTCCTCACCTCCACTTATGTTCACATTCAACCCATTCTCCCAAGAGTCACTAGATTTTTTTTTAATAGAGAAACCTTTCTTATTTTTTCTTCCAATCACTGCCTCCTCTACTTCATTTCCTGCCACTTCTCAGACTCTACATTTAGCCACACAAAGGTGAAATCGCCATGTGCAATGCTCCCTCGTGGTTCCAAGCTTTTAGACACAGCATTCTCTTGGAATACATGGAACTTGGTTGACTCCTATTTATCCTTCTAAATTTTACCGTAGCTTTACCTACTTTTAAACATGTCTGCAAATATTTTGTCACATTGCCTTTCAAAAAGTGTGGGCTTGAGTGTGGGCTGCTTTACTGACTCACTTGTAACAAACAGAATATGGTAGAAGTAACTGTAATGGGCATTGATGCCTCCCCCACACACTATGTCTTATTCACACTGGGGGAAGTCAGCTGCTATGTGAAGGCACTCAAGCATCTCTATGAGGTGGTCTACTGGCAAGGAACTTAGGCCTTTTGCTACAAGCCAGAGAGAAACTGAATCCTTTGGCCAACAATTATGCAAACGAGCTATCCTAGAAGCAAATCCTCCAGCCCCACTGAGGTCTTCATGACCATTTCCCTGACCAACTTGACAGCAACCTCAAGACAGACCATGATCCAGAACTACCTGACTAATCCACTCTCAAATTCCAAACCATGGAAACCTTGAGATGTTCATTAAGTCATTAAGTTTTCGGGGGAAATTTGTTACACAGCAATAGATAACCAACATACTTCCTCTGTGAAGACTGCTCTGACATCACCAAGCTTAGTTAAACCCTCTGCTGGGACACTTGAGCATTAATTCTTATACCACATAATAGTGTTGACAATTTAGTCTCTCTTCCTTGCCTCCCCTGAGAGCTACCTATGGGCAAAAACGGTTTTACTCATTTTTGAATCCCCAGAACTAGGCACAGATGTTCCATAACTATGTATTAAAAGCAAATGGAAATGAGGATGATTTGAAATATGGAAGTAACATTAAACCCAAACATGGATTTTATAAATATGAACTCCTTCCCTTTCTTCTTTAAATTCACATAGGCAACAAGAAAGTAGGTAACTGTAAGGTAGCAATACATTGCCTCACAAGGGTGTGAAGAAGACAAAATTGTATTATGGTTGTAAATACTGTAAAATTATATGTCATAAGGGCAACATCTTATGCAGTATCCAGGGAATAAGGTTATCCCTAAAAGTGAATATATTAGTTGTAACTGACACAGTCTATGCCCTTGACTAATAATGTCTTTAAAATATAACCATCACTAGTTATTTTTTTCCGGCATATACTGCACATTTCCTTGTACAGGGTAAAATGCACTCCCTTTCTTGTATGTCAACCATAATTTTTTTTAACAGTGCATTTATTTTGTTTGTTTGAATGGGTAATGCAAATAGAGTATAAAATTTAAAAGAAATGATATGTGGCAAAATGTAAATTTCCCCTCCCACAGCTGTCTGTCAGCTATCTAGCTATCTTTCCTAGAAGCAATCACTGTTACCATTGTTTTCTGTGTCTATCCAGGGTCCGTCTGTGCATGTGCAAGCATTTACGTATATTCTTCCTTATAACGCAAATAGTACCATGCTCTTCGCAGAGTTCATCATGACTTTGCTATTTAACCTTAATAAGAAACACTTGCAATTGTTTCCCATTAGCACTGCATTGTATTTAACAGCTTCATAATATTCCATTGTATGAATGTACCATCGTAATTTTAACCAGCTCCAATGCCAGGATGTTATCTAATCTGATTTTTGTTTTATTTTGGGGTGTGTGTGTGTGTGTGTTTGTGTTTGTATAAGTATGTGTGGGAGAGGGTGTGTGTGTGTGTATGAATATGTGTTTGGGAGCTCAAACAGAGACTACAGTATTCAGCTCATTCATATTATTCTGTTGGACTGTGTAAGTCTCCTCTATTGCTTTTGTTTTGCTTTTTCTTAATCCTTGATCACAAAATACACTTCCTCACTCCTTTCTCCATCACTGGCATTACTCCAATATGTGCGCTGTTTTTCCTTGGATGGTTTGTATTCTTGTAAGCTGTAGAATACTTAGAAATGATATTAATGGTATTATATTCCTGCTCTATCCCATACTTCATGATCACCACTTCTGAATTGCTGCATGTTATGTTTTTTTATTTTTTATTTTTTTAAAGATTTTATTTATTTATTTGAGAGAGAGAGAATGAGAGAGAGCACGAGAGGGAAGAGGGTCGGAGGGAGAAGCAGACCCCCCACTGAGCAGGGAGCCCGATGCGGGACTCGATCCCAGGACTCCAGGATCATGACCCGAGCCGAAGGCAGTCGCTTAACCAACTGAGCCACCCAGGCGCCCATGTTATATTTTTTTAACATTTCTATTATTTTTATCTAATGATATTTCCCAGAAATAGACACATAGGATGCTTCCAGATTTCATGATCATAAATAATGCTGTAATAAACGCATTCCTACACACGCCTGTCTGGACCTATACATGAGTGTTTCTACATCCAAGTGTATGTAGCATTTTCTGGGACATATTCATGGTTTCTATATAATACAAGCTTTTCACACATCACCTTTGCCAAGTTACACTCTTAACAAAAACACATGGGGTTCCTTTTGTGTCATATCCTTGTCAACACTTGGGATCATATAAATATATCCAGTTCTTCATTAAAATGTACAGTTAGTAGGTCACGTTAAAGAGCGCTCATGGGGCTGTGAAGCCAGGGGCTCTAACACTAACCAAAGACTGAAGTCTGAGAGACTGGATGCCACAGTCTCTCAACAGTGCTGTTATTATCCTAAGGAGACAGGAGACATAGACACTCATAATTATGAGAACTGACTCATAATAATCCATGATTGGTAATGTGGAAGAATAAATAAGTACCTGAAAGTTTAATCAAAAAAATACATTTAAGATCAATTCACTCTTAGAAAGATTCATAAAAGCAATAAATCCCTAAGCAGGCTGACCATGACCAAAAAAGAGAAACATAGGGGCACCTGGGTGGCTCAGTCATTGGGATTCTGCTTTTGGCTCAGGGCATAATCCCAGGGTCCTGGGATCGAGCCCCGCATCGGGCTCCCTGCTTGGCAGGAAACCTGCTTCTCCCTCGCCCACTCCCCCTGCTTGTGTTCCCTCTCTCGCTGTGTCTCTCTCTGTCAAAATAAATAAATAAATTCTTAAAAAAAAAAGAGAGAGAGAGAAACATAAACTCTCAACACAAAGAATAAAAAGAAGCGCCACTAGAGACCCTATAAACATCAAAGGGATCATAAGGCGACATTAGGACAGCTTTATGCCAATAGATATGGCAATTTAAATGAAATTAACTTATTGAAAATGTATAACTTATCAAAACTGATATAAGAAGAGAAAATCTAAATATCTCCCATAAAAGCTGTTAAAGAAATTGAATTCATAATCAAATAAGTTTCCTAAAAGATAAAATGATATGCCCAGTTTTGTTTTGTTTGCCCAGTTTTAATGATAAATTCTATAAGACATTAAAGTAAGAAAGAATACAAAACTAACCCGAATTCAGAAAACAGGGGGAACATTTCCTACCTTATATCATGAAGCCATTATTGCTCTCATATCAATAACTGACAAAGAGATGTTGCAAGAAAAGGAAATTACGTATCGGTATTCCTTATGACATATATGCAAAAATCCTTAACAAAATAGCAAATAGAATCCAGCTATATATAAAAAAGCATAATACATCCAGGTAGAGTTATTGCAGAAATGCAAACTTATTTTAACATCCAAAAATCAGTGTTATTCACAGTATTAGCAGAATAAAGGAGAAGAATATATAATCATCTCAATAAATGGCAAAAAAGAAAAGTATTTGACAGAATTCAACATCCCATTCATGATAAAAGCTCCCATCAAACTAGGAAGAAAAAGGAAATTCTTCACTGTGATAAAGGGCATCTAGACCTACCGTTAACATCATACTTCATAGTGAAACATCAAGACTTTTTCCCTTAAGACTGGGAACAAGGCAGGATAAACTCTCTCACCACGTATATTAAACACTGTAAAAGTCTTAACGAGTTCACTAAGTCAAAAGACAAAAAAGGCATGATAATTATAAAGGAAAAAGTAAAATTTTTTGTGGGGTGGGGGGAGACATCATGGTTATGTAGGTAGAAAATCCTATATACTTTATACACAAAAAAAGAGAAAGAGAAAAAGAAAAAAAGATGAATTCTGCCAGACCACAGGATATAATAACAATATATACATACTAATTGTGTTTCTCATATTCACAGTGAACAACTGGAAGGTGAAATGAAATGAAAACTAGTTTCATTTATGACAGTTCCAAAATATCGTATACCTCTAAAAAATAACGGGCAAGACCTCTACTCTGAAAGTAGGAGACAAATTAAAGAGGACCAAAATAAACGGAAAGCTATGCCACATTCATGAACTAGTAGACTAAATATTGTTAAAATGTCAATTCTCCCCTAACTGACCTGCATAGTCAACTGTAATCCCATCAAAACCAAATTTATAAGTGGAATCTAAAATTTATAAGGAAATGCAAAGAAAAAAGGAGACTGAAAAACCTCTTAAAGAAGTTAGAGGACCTACCTTACCTGACTTTAAGATTTTTTTATAAGGTTATAATAATAAGGACAGTAGTGTGGTACTGACTTAAGGATAGACATATAGATCAATAGAACACAATGGTCAACAGATACTTGACAAAGGTGCCAAGGTATTTAATGAGGAAAGGATAATTTGTTCCAATAAATGGTGCTGAGACAGCTGGATATCCACCTGGACAAAAGTGAACCTTGACCTATTCTCTCATCACAAACAAAACGCAACTCAAATTAGACTATAGACCTAAACGAAAAAGTAAAATAATAAAACTTCTGGAAGAAAGCATAAGAGAAAATCTTTGTTTTTGCACAGGCAAAGATTTCTCAGGACATAAAATATATGACCATAAAGGGAAAAAAATCATAAAGGACTTTATCAAAATTAAGAATGTTCTGCTCTCTGAAAGATCTCACGAGAAAATGAAAGCACAACCCACAAACTACGAGGAATTATTTCCAATATCTGACATAGTCCTTATATCCAGAAAATTTATATATATATATATATATATATATGCTTACAATTATATATACTTAAAATTCAATAAAAAGACAAAACCACCCAATTTTTAAAACGGATATAGATTTGAAAAAGAAAAAAGACCACTTATACCAATGGACATTAAGTATAAGAAAAAAATTTCAACATTATTATTCACGAGGAGAATGAGAATTAAAACTGTAAGATCCCATTTTGCATCTACCAGAATGGTTAAAATCAGAAAGATTCACTACCCAATTCTTGGCCAGGATGTGGGAGCAACTGGAACCCTCATACGTTGGTCATGGGAGTAACTTCGCAGAACCATCTGGAATCTTCTTATAAAGACTATATCTGTCCCATGATCCACTAATTTTACTCCCTAGATATTTACCCAAAGAGAAATGAAAAGTCTAAGTCCACACAAAGACTTGTCTACAAGTGTTCATAGCAGTTTTATTCATAATAGCCAAAAACTGGAAACAATCCAAATCCTTATCAACAGAAGAATGGATAAAAAAACTTACGGTTTATTAGAATAGAATACTACTCAGTAATTCTGTTACGTCTTAGCTTAGAAGCCTTGTATTGTGTATTTCCATTCCAGTGGTCATGTGAACTACAGACTCTTTAAGACAGGGATCCTTCTGGTACCTTTCATACCTGATAGCATCTCATTAATAAGGGTTTACCAAATATCTGTTGCTATAAAACTGACCTCAAGAGAAAATAAGGAGTTATATTATAATTACGAATATTATTGTTATCAAGGGAATATCTAATTTTATTTGCAGCAAATGTAAGGACTCAATATCTACTAAGAGCTCTTAAGATGTTAACTACATACTGAATCAACTCCAGAGACTGAAATCTGGAATCAGAATGCCTGGGAATGGGATTCTGCATCGACAACATAGTAAATGGAAAGGCACAGCAGTCTCTGAATCTCAGGTTCCTAATCTGTAAAATGAGCATAATGCATGGGCCATCCCCATAGGGTTACTACTGTGAGGATTATGTAATTGTAAAGGTCTCAGAAATACTTGTTGCACATGATAAGCAGTATATAAACATTAGCTATTATTACTACTTACAGTCTGGATTTCTATGCACAGATACAACACTGAAGATATTGGTCATTAGAGAATATTAAGAATACATTTTTTAAAAACTTTCTATCAAAAAAATATAGGCACTATAAGGAAACACACATTGTTTATTTCACTTTGCCAATTTTAAAATATGGATATTCATACCAACTCAAACTTCAGGCATAGGATAAAGGAATTGATACTGATATTTTAAACTATATTCTTAAAATGTATTATTTTAAAGGGAAATGTGTTCTTTATAAGACATGTGAAAACCCATTTCTTCAACACAAATTTATTGAATACCTATTCTAATGTGTTTATCTTAAAGCAAAATGTTGCACTAATTAGTTACAATTACCTATAGGTATGAGTATAAAATAATGAAGATTCAGAAGACACTAGCTAAAGCAATTAAACCAACTCTTTTTTGAAGGAGAACTGGTGGGGTCGGGTGGGGGCAAAACCCGAGTTAAGAGAGTTAACTGCTCACCTCAAACTCTTTGGGAAGGTAACCCCACTTTTTCCCCCGGCAGAAACACTGTGGTCCTGAGACACTCAAATGGGAGAGGAGTCTAATCCCTCAAGTGTCCTTCAGGAAAAAAAAATGCTCTAAACCACTGGCCTAAATTACAAACTAGATGACATCCCAAAGGACTCATCCTATACTCCCCACTTTTAGTTAATTATTTGGCTTTGAAGAACTACTACACAACTTTGCAGGCTGAGAGGAAGAAAGGAAAACCAAAATACCATGGTCCTGGGGGCCTGGGTGGCTCAGTGGATTAAGAGCCTGCCTTTGGCTCAGGTCACGATCCCAGGGGTCTGGGATCGAGCCCCGCATCGGGCTCCCTGCTCGGTGGGGAGGCTGCTTCTCCCTTTCCCTCTGCCCCTCCCCCTGCTCATGCTCTCTCTCTATCTCTCTCTCTCTCAAATAAATAAATAAAACCTTTTTAAAAAATACCATGATCCTGATCTGGCGCCTCCAGGTTGTAGCCATATCCCAGCAAGGTGCGCACGGCCTCACGGAGGCTGTCCTTATTGGATTTCTTGGTGCGGTCATCTAGAAGGGCATAGGGAACCAGGCGAGGGTTTCTTCTGTTCTTTACATCCTACAGGAAGAGAAAAGATGTTGGTCATCAAAGCAGTACTACAGCAATTGTTTTGGAAATATGACAGCCACCTAATACAATAGAATGAGAAGCCCGTGAGGTAAAAGCTGCCCCTCCCCTACCACCTTAGTCTTCTCAGGTAACAGAAGTTACTGAACCCCTAGCAATATAAAAGATGGAATCAAATGAGTAAGTGTAGGCCCTCCCCAGGAGAAGAAAAGTAAAAAACAATAATAACAAAAGCGAACCGGAAGGATCTCTCCATCATCTTCCATCTGCTGGGGTCACAAGGCAGTGGGTGAATTTAAAGAACACAGAATTTCCTTGCACAATTGACAGACAAGTCTTTGTTACAAAAATAGCCAAATGATCACTGGTCACCTCTCGGTGATTTTAGTCTACAAACAACACATGGCTGCTGTCTCTTTCTCGGAAAAACCCAGGGTGTTAAAGACAGCCATTCTATGAACTCAAATAGCCTGAACAATATGCATTAGGGTGACTCCATCAACCTGTGAAGCCAGTTAATAGCCAAAGTACTGAAAAACCTACAAAACTTATGATTTGTCTATGACAAAAGAGGCTCCAGGTTTTAAATGTGATGAAACTGGTGTTGGCAAAGCAAGAAAGCTGGATATCCTACTATCCCGGCAAAAAAAATCACTTCCTTCCATCCACTCCCTGAGACTCTCCTGCAGATTTTGTCGGACTTTCTAGGTTTCTGGAAGCATTCTCAATTCTCAGGTTAACCTGAGCACGACTACGAATGAGGAGGCTGTGGATCCTCCCAAACCTTCTCAAAACAAATACGCTACATGGTGGATGGGGTTTGTCTTGGTTGGGTAGGAGCAAAGAAAGCTTTTCCTACTGTCTTCTCCCCAGGTCTCTAGCAAATTCGTACTAAATATCTGCTCCTGAATACATGAACATGAACTGACACAGTTGCGGGGTCAAGATCAGCTAGTTTGTTTGGCGGGGAGCACCACTCCAAAGCCACCCCAAATAAATCAACAGTGTAAACATCACCCCACACTCCTTTCCACTTGGTTTTAGCCCCCAAACTTTTCCTCTGTAGAAAGTCTGAAGCCTTGAATGAATCATCCTCTCTAGAGATGGTGTCCTGGGACTCTGTTAAAAGGAGCTCCCCAGGGGATTCAATGCACAGTCATGGTTTGAAAGCAGCTGTGCTAGAGAGACAGAGAAGAGGGTAATTCAAGGAAACTGCTCTCAAGGACTTTCAGTGAAGTTCTAAACTAGATTATGTTAAGGTGATGGAAGGTGATGGAAAATTCAAGACAACATTCATTCAAATAATCCGGCAAACATGGGCTATGTCAGTGGGGAATGTGGTGGAGGGATGGGGTGCAACCTGGGGGAAGGAATGGGGAAATGATTCCGGCAGGTTCAAAGAGAGCCTTGTGTTTTTACGAGGAACCACATGCACAGGAAGGAGCACCCCCACCCCCAGAAGAGAGGGACCTCAGGGAAATCCTGGTTTGTCTGACAGAGCTACGTGGTCTTCAAGGCAGGTAAGCCCTCCTTTTGCAGACAGCCAGTGTGGACCCCTGATCCTTCTGGTGTATAAGGTTCAGGTTCTCTCTCTCTCTCTCTCTCTCTCTCTCTCTCTCTCTCTCTCTCTTTCACACACACACACAATGCTGGAGCAGATGTAGTGTTGACATTCTCATCAGTTACAACCAGCTTATTCAATATAAAAATATATTTTATGAGGTACATCAAGGCTCTTCAATGTTTCTTTAGCCTTCCCAATAGCAAGAAGTCAGTGGCTTAGAAGAATTTTAGAAGTTCATCTTTTCAAACCAATATTTAGGCTGTTTCCTGGACCACAGTCTAAGCCTGTAAGTAAGAATCCATTTTAGTCCTAAAGAATTTTAAGTAAAGGAAGGCTAAACTGAGCTGGCAAGAGGCACTGCAACAAGGAAGTGAAGAATTTTGGCTCTGGAGTCAGAAGGCTTGATCCCAAGCAGGTCTGCCACCTGCTAACTGTGTAGCGCTGGGCAAACTGCTCCCAAGAAGGCTCCCCGTGCACCATATGTGAACTGGGAATAAAAATAATCCCTCCCTCACAGAACTGTTGTCAGAGTTAAAGAGAATATGTGTAAAACTCTAGACATGGGGACTGCCACCTAATTGAATAGCAAACTGCCGTACGTATTTGGTGGGGCCCCGGCACTGCTATGAGCCTTTCTCATATGTAAGTTATAAAATGACATTAAATCACTTACTGATGAGGAAGACAGTGGTGCAGAGAATTTAAGTAGCCTGCCCAAGGTCACACAGTGACTCAGAGGCGAGGCTCAAATTTGCTCTTCGGCCCCTCTGCTATGCTGCCTTGGGATGTACTCAATGACTGTTAGTCACTCCCGCTAGCACCAACATTAATAGAGATCCATGCCTCTAACATCCAGAAACCTCAGAAAACTCTATCCTTTACTAAGTTTAACAAAAACTCAGTTGGTGGTAAAACACGACCTGAATTGATGCAAGCCTGTTTATAGGCTTTATTTATCCCTCTTGGTATTATCATGCCTACACTGTGCTGAACAAATAGTAATTTACATTCTGCTGTCCCGCTGAGGGTGCTAAGAAACATGTAATGTATCACCGTATCGCCATTCTGGAAACCGAAAGATATCTGGATTCTGACATTCATCTGACCCCGGGGTTTTTGAATGAGGAACTGTGGACCTCTTTTATTATTATTTTATCTCAACTGTCTCATATTTCAAAAGTTTCTCCTTAAATACAATCTCAGAGAGAGAAATGCCATGAAACCACGTTATAAATGACTGTTCTAGTTAAAATTCACTGTGTACCTCATGTGAACACTCAGGGTTATGGTCATCTGACTTCTTGAGTCCAGCACTGAACAGGTATGTCAGTGCATATGTACATGAAGATATGTATCTGAGTTTCAAAACAGTCATTATTTAATCTCTCCTGTTAGGAATTATGCTGATTACCACTTAAGCAAATCTCAGCTTCCATGCTATCAAGCTAAATTCCCATGTACCTGTTGGATGCCGTAAGTCCAGCCCTGCCGGATTCGATCCCGGGCCCACACATTATGAGCATTTTCTGCCAACTTGTCCACCATCGCTTCCTGAGATGGGGTGAGTTTGATGAAGCTCAGGTCCATTGGGGCAGGCTTATACCCACTTGTCAGCTGGTAACTACAAAGCAAAACAAAAGAAATATAAAATTGGCCTTTCTGAAAAAGGCAAGGCTTAAAAATCCCTGTAACAGTCTTTTTATGGCCCCACCTACCTCTAATGGTTCATTTAACCACGTGGTTACCACTGGTGAGCAAGCCTGGAACCCTTCACTTAAGCTAATAACTCATTAGGTAGAAAGGCCACACAATCATGGTCTTCATTTTTATACCAATAAAAGTGAAATGAGACAACTTACCGATCTCTCAAAGTTGAGAAGGATTTATTGAGTCCCTAACTGATGAGGCTTTTCTATAGTACAAACCAAAATACTGGTTACCAATGAAAACATCTGATGGATTTCTCTTCTTATTCTCATTTTCTTCAACTTATAAATGTTATATTAACTTGTATATTTACATATTTAATAAATCTGTGGATCTTTACAGATACTAGCTGTTTATTATTCTATAGGTAAATTTTAATGCATTTATAAATTATTTTCCTATTCGCTTTTCCTAGTTATAGAATTTAGGAAGTCTCTGGATAAGACAGAGTAGAAAATCCCAGATATTTAATCATCCAGAAAATTATTAAGGCCTGGATTTTAAGGAACTCTTCCCAGAGACTACTTCCATACTCTGAAATGGAGAGAAAGTACTAAAACAAGTATAGGTTTTCATCTTTTGGAAGAAATATAAAATTGAAAATATAAAATTTTCAGTATGTACATATTGGGGCATGGTACATACACGGTACCATACACGGTACATAATACTGTCCTGCTCCCCAAAGACACGCACAGAGTCACCTCATTCTATTTAACTACTGAGATTCCAACAAAACCTATTTTATAGCTGCTTCTCTTACATTCTTCTGTCATTGTTATATTCCCTATTATCAACTAAGCCTTGAGGTCAGGATTTGTTTCTAATCCATTTTTCTAACTGCCATTATACTTGAAATAGTGCATGGCAGATAATCAGCCTTTTGATCTATAGTTTTTGAAAGAATTAGTAGGGAGAAGAAAGATGGAAGAGTAGGGAACCTTGTTTCATCGGGTGCCTTGTACTTAGCTAGGTAACTATCACATCATTCTGAAAACCTATGAATTCAACCTGAGATGTAAGAAAAGAATTGCTGGAATTCTACAAATAGAAAAGTGACCACTTTTGGCAAGGTAGGAGGTGCAAAGTGAATTGGAGGGGATATATTGGAAGATAAACAGCACGGGGAGGGAGCCTCTGTAAGCCAGCTACCGGAGAGAGATAGAGCCCCAGAGCACAAAATCAGTGCTTTAAAAATCTGCTCCAGTGAGAGACATCCCTGCCTTAAAGGTGCTCAGATGGCAAAGCAGGGCAAAATCCTAGGTGGGACTGTGTGGTCTCAGGATCCCCAGGGTCACGGAAAGAATGGGGGTGCCTGAGCGGGCAGAGTTCCCAAGCACCGGAGCAGGGAAACTGGCTATGGTCAGCGAGCTCAGGAGTGGGCTCTCAGCTCAGTTTGCCATAAACCGTGAATGGCAGTACAATCGGGGACCACTCTCTGTGTGGAGGTCCTGCAAGTGGCAGGCCGGTGAGAACCCTCTTCTCTCCCCCCGAGAAGATAAGCACGGTGTGCTTTGAAGGAGTCTGCAGAGTTCGGTGCACACAAAAGTGAGGACTGCTTTTCCCTAAAGGTTTACTTAAGTTAGGGGGCCGAGATCTTTCAGCTTGGGCTGGAGATTGGGATGCGGCCATTTTTATTTTCATCTTCTAATGGGGCGCAGAAAGACTTCAGGGAATAAAAGCCACACAGAGCAACCCAAAGCACCTTACACTGAGACCAGCCCCCCGGCAAGGGGCAGTGCAACTCCACCCAGGCAAAGACACCGGAGAATCAGCGCAACAGGTACCTCCCCCAGAAAACCAGCTGTAACATCAGTGGAATACCAAGTTTACCAAGCACACAGAATTGCAAAACTCCTGTGCTAGGGGAAAATAGTATATAGTATTTGAGGTTTTTTTCCCACGATTCTTTTATCCTTTCAGTTTATAATTTCCTTTTTTCCTTTTCAACTCATTTCTTATTTTAGCAACTCTTTGTTTTTTTCTTTTTTAACTTCCATTTTTACATTTACATCTTATAGCTATATTCTTCATTTTTGGCTTCCTTTCAGTGTACTCAATTTTATTTTGTGTGTGTGTATGTGTGTGTGTGTGTGTATAAAGTTTTGCTTTCTTTGCAATTTTGGGATTTAGGGTCTTCTAACAGAGCAAAATACACCCAGGACCAGGTAGATCACCCTGTTTTGTCCATCTGGGAGAGTATAATCTTTTTCCTTTTTTTTTTTTTTCTTTTCATTTTTGGTTTCAGACCGCTTCAGCTTTGTCTAGTGGGTATTTCGCTTGGGTCATGGTTGATATTTTTTATTTTGTTCCCTCGTTCATCCATTCTTCTCTGGGCAAAATGACTAGAAAGAAGAATTCACAACAAAAGAAAGAACCAGAAGTAATACTCTCTGCCACAGACCTAATCAATATGGATATAAGTAAAAAGCTGCAATTGAGGATAACGATTATTAAGTTACTAGCTGGGCTTGAGAAAAGCATAAAAGACACTCGAGAATCTCTTAGTGCAGAAATAAAATCTAATCAGGTTGAAATTTAAAAATGCTTTAACTGAGATGCATTCTAAATTGGATGCTCTAACAGCTAGGGTAAATGAGGCAGAAGAGAGAGTGAGTGAGTGACACAGAAGACAGGATGATGTAAAGGAAGGAATCTGAGGAAAAGAGAGAAAAAAACTAATGGACCATGAAGAGAGGCTTTGAGAAATCAGCGATATCATAAAGCGAAACAATATTAGAATTATTGGGGTCCCAGAGAAAGAAGAAAGAGAGAGAAGGACAGAAGGTATATTTGAGCAAATCACAGCTGAGAACTTCCCTAATCTGGGGAAGGAAAGAGACATTCAAGTCCAAGAGGTAGAGAGAGGGCCCCCACAAAATCAATAAAAATAGATTAAAACCCCAACATATAATAGTGAAGCATGCAAATTTCAGCGATAAAGAGAAAATCCTAAAAGCAGCTTGAGGCAAGAGCTCCTTAACCTACAACGGTAGAAACATCAGACTGGCATCAGACCTAGCTACAGAGACCTGGCTGGTCAGAAAGGGCTGATGGCATGATATATCCACGATACTAAATGAGAAAAACATGCAGCCAAGAATGCTTTTTCCAGCTAAGGTGTCATTCAGAATGGAAAGAAAGATAGAGAGCTTCCAGGACAAACAGAAACTAAAAGAAACTATGATTACTAAACCAGCCCTGCGAGAAATATTAAAGGGGATCCTGTAAGTGAAGAGAGAGCCCAAAAGTAACACAGATCAGAAAGAAACAGAGACAATCTACAGAAACAGGGACTTTACAGGTAATACAATGGCACTATATTCATATCCTTCAATAATTACTCTGAATGTAAATGGGCTCCATGCTCCAGTCAAAAGACACAGGGTATCAGACTAGATAAAAAGCAAGACCAATCCATATGCTGCCTACAAGAGATGGATTTTAGACCCAAAGGCACCTCCAGATTGAAAGTGAGGGGGAGTAGAACAATTTATCATGCCAATGGACGTCAAAAGAAAGCTGGGACAGCAATCCACATATCAGACAAATTAGATTTTAAACCAAAGACTGTGGTAAGGGATGAAGAGGGACACTATATCATAATTAAAGGGTTTATCCAACAGAAGATCTAACAATTATAAGTATTTATGCTCCTAATTTGGGAGCAGCCAATTGTATAAATCAATTAATAACCAAATTAAGGAAACACATTGATAATAATACAATAATAGTAGGGGATTTCACCCCACTCACAGCAATGGGCAGCTCATCTAAGCATAATATCAACAAGGAAATAAGGGCTTTGAATGACACACTGGACCAGATGGACTTCACAGATATTTACAGAGCATTCCATCCTAATGCAACAGAATACACATTCTTCTCAAGTGCACATGGAACACTCTCCAGAACAGAGCACATACTGGGTCATAAATCAGGCCTCAGCCAGTACCAGAGGACTGGGATTATTCCGTTCATATTTTCAAACCACAATGCACTGAAACTTGAACTCAGTCACAAGAGGAAATTTGAAAGGAACTCAAACACTTGGAGGTTAAAGAGCATCCTACTAAAGAATGAATGGGTCAACCAGGAGATGAAAGAAGTAAAAAAAAAATTCATAGAAACAAATGAAAATGAAAACACAACTGTTCAAAAACTTTGGGATGCAGCAAAGGTAGTACTTTTAAAGGGGAAGTATATAGCATACAAGCCTTTCTCAAGAAACAAGAAAGGTCTCAAACACACAACCTAAACTTACACCTAAAGGAGCTGGAGAAAGAACAGCATATAAAGCCTAAGCCCAGCAGAAGTGAATCCATAAAGATTAGAGCAGAAATCATTGAAATAGAAACCAAAACCACAGTAGAACAGATCAACGAAACTAGGAGCCAGTTCTCCAAAAGAATTAAAGATCGATAAACTCCAAGCCGGACTTATCAAAAAGAAGAGAAAGGACACAAATAAATAAAATCATGAATGAAAGAGGAGAGATCACAACCAACACCGAAGACATACCAACAATCATAAGAACATATTATAAGCAACTATATGCCCCAAATTAGGCAATCTGGAAGAAACAGATGCATTCCTAGAGATGTATAAATACCAAGACTGAACCAGGAAGAAATAGAAAACCTGAACAGACCCATAACCAGCAAAGAAATTGAATCAGTAATCAAAATTCTCCCAACAAACAAGAGTCCAGGGCCAGATGGCTTCCCAGGGGAAGAACTAATACCTATTCTTCTGAAGCTGTTTCAAAATACAGAAAGGGAAGGAAAACTTCCAAACTCGTTCTAGGAGGCTAGCTCTACCTTGATCCCCAAACCAGACAAAGCTCCATCAAAAAGAAGAAATACAGACCAATATCCCTGATGAACATGGATGCGAAAATACTCACCAAGATACTAGTCAGTAGGATCCAACAGTAGAGTAAAAGGATTATTCACCATGACCAAGTGGGATTTATTCCTGGGCTGCATGGGTGGTTCAACATTTGCAAATCAATCAACATGATACATCACATTAATAAAAGAAAGGACAAGAACCATATGATCCTCTCAATTGATGAGAAAAAGCATTTGACAAAATATAGCACCATTTCTTAACTAAAACTCTCCACAGTGTAGGGATAGAGGGAACACACCTCAATATCATAAAAGCCATCTATGAAAAACCCATGGAGAATATCATTCTCATTGGGGAAAAACTGAGAGCTTCTCCCCTAAAGTCAGGAACATGACAGGGATGCCCACTCTCACCACTGTTGTTCAACACAGTGCTAGAAGTCCTAGTCTTGGCAGTCAGACAACAAAAATAAATTAAAGGCATGCAAGTTGACAATGAAGAAGTCAAACTCACTCTTCGCAGATGACATGATACTTTATGTGGAAAACCTGAAAGACTCCACCCCAAAATTGCGAAAACTCAACAGAAATTCAGCAACGTGGCAGGATATAGAATCAATGCACAGAAGTCAGTTGCATTATGTGCATTATGCACTAACAATGAGACAGAAGAAAGCAAAATTAAGGAGTTGATTTACAATTGTACCAAAACCGATAAGATAACCAGGAATAAACCTAACCAAAGAGGTAAAGGATCTGTATTCTAAAAACTATAGAACACATATCAAAGAAATTGAGGAAGACACAAAGAAATGGAAAAAGCATTCCATGTTCATGGAGTGGAAGAATAAATATTGCTAAAATGTCTACACTACTAGGGAAATCTGTACATTCCATGCAATCCTTATCAAAATACCATCAAGTCTTTTTACAGAGCTGGAACAAATAATCCTAAAATCTGTATGGAACAGAAAAGACCCTGAATAGCCAGAGGAATGCTGAAAAAGAAAACCAAAGCTGGTGGCATCATATTGCCAGACTTCAAGCTCTATACAAAGCTGAATCATCAAAACAGTATGGTATTGGTACAAAAACAGACACGTAGACCAATGGAACAGAATAGAGACTCCAGAAACGGACTCTCAACTCTATGGTCAACTAATCTTTGATAAAACAGGAAGGACGATCTAATGGGAAAAGGAGAGTCTCTTCAATAAATGGTGCTGGGAAAATTGGACAGCCACATGTAGAAGAATGAAACTGGACCATTTTCTTACACCACACAAAGATAAACTCAAAATGGATGGAAGACCTAAATGTGAGACAGGAATCCATCAAAATCCTGGAAGAGAACACAGGCAGCAACTTCTGTGACCTCGGCTGCAGAACTTCTTGAGAGACATGTCTCCAAAGGCAAGGGAAACAAAAGCAAAAATGAACTATTGGGACTTCATCAAGATAAAAAGCTCCTGCACAGCAAAGAAAACAGTCAACAAAACTAAAAGGCAACCTATGGAATAGAAGAAGAGATTTGCAAATGACATATCAAATAAAGGGCTAGTATCCATGATCTATAAAGAACTTATCAACCTCAACACCTCAAAAAACATAATCTAGTCAAGAAATGGGCAGAAGACATGAACAGACATTTCTCCAAAGAAGACATACAATGACCAACAGACACATGAAAAATTGCTCCACATCCCTTGGCATCAGAGAAATACACATGAAAACAAGGATGAGATACCACCTCACACCCGTCAGAATGGCAAAAATTAACAACTCGGGAAACAATAGTGTTGGAGAGGATGAAGAGAAAGGGGAACCCTCCTACACTGTTGGTGGGAATGCAAGCTGGTGCAGCCACTCTGGAAAACAGTATGGAGGTTCCTCAAGAAGTTGAAATTAGAGCTACCCTATGACCCAGCAATTGCACTACTATGTATTTACCCCAAAGATACAAATGTAGGGGTCCAAAGGGGCACCTGCAACCCAATGTTCACAGCAGCAATGTCCACAATAGCCAAACTGTGGAAAGAGCTGAGAAGTCCATCAAAAGATGAAAGGATAAAGAAGATGTGGTATATATATATATATACGGAATATTACTCAGCCATCAGAAAGTATGAATACTTACCATTTACATTGATGTGGATGGAACTGGAGGGTATTATGTTGAGCGAAATAACTCAATCAGAGAAAGACAATTATCATATGGTTTTACTCATATGTGGAATGTAAGAAACAGCATAAAGGATCACAGGGGAAGGGAGGAAAAACTGAATGGGAAGTCATCAGAAAGGGAGAAAAACCATGATTTACTCTTAACTATAGGAAACAAACTGAGGGTTGCTGGAGGGGAGGTGGGCAGGGGGATGGGGTAATTGGGTGATGGGCATTAAGGAGGGCATGTGATGTGATAAGCACTGGGCATTATACACAACTGATGAATCACTGAACACTACATCTGATACTAATGGTGTACTATACGTTGGCTAGTTAAATTTAAATTAAAAAAAGAATTAACTTTACATGCTGAATTAATATAAAGGTACATGTATCTTCATCTCAAAGATTCTCCTTTGTACAAAGAAAAGTCACCAGCTAATTATGCCAGGTTAAACAAGATGATCAGAAGAGGAGAAAATGCTGAGATAAAACTAAGTCATCTCTTTTAAGTATTCTGGGCTATGACTAGCAGAATTACCAGGTAAGCTTCTTTATGGCAGGGAGTTCGACTGCTTTATTCCTTGCCATCCACAAAACGGAGAATAGCATCTGATTCATGGTAGGCATTCAGTAAAAATATGTTGAATGAATCCATGTGTTACAGCAAATAATTTTTAAGCATGAATAAAGCTGAGATTGCCTTAGTTACTATTTCATTATAAGACGTCTCGTATGTTATAAATCATTTATCTATAGACAAAAGTATTGGAAATATTTTGTTTTGTGTAAGGGGATTAGATTAGTCTGGCAATTGTAACAATTATGGCTAATTATGGCCTTATGTCATTCAATTTACATCCAAGCCACGTTTATAGATGAGAAATTTTGTTCTGTTTTAAATCAGAACTCTGCATGTTTAGGTAATCAACAATATTTTTTATTTCATTTTTTTTAAAAAGAAGCCACATGGGATTTTTGCTTATTTTTATTTTTTAAAAGTATTTTATTTATTTGTCAGAGAGAGAGAGAGAGAGAGCGAGCACAAGCAGGGGGAGCGGCAGGCAGAGGGAGAAGCAGGGCTGAGCAAGGAGCCTAATGTGGAACTCGATCCCAGGACACCGGGATCATGACCTGAGCAGAAGGCAGACACTTAACTGACTGAGCCACCCAGGCGTCCCACATGGGATTTTTTAATTGCTCATACAAATCATTGTATGTCAGAGAATTCTGATTCTAAATAGATAAATCTGTAAACTGTAAGCACAGCCTATGTACAAGTTCTCATTCAGAAAATATTTTTTTCAAGAAGGGACTCCCAATACATTTCCAACGTACCAACAGATGATCAAGCTGGCAGAGTCTGATTTCCAAGTTTAACGTGACTTGTTGGAAGCAGCGTTAGGAACAATGACAAAGAACTAGCTTCGCTTCTGTACCATCTTCCTGTCTGTCTGCTTGACACCCTCCCCTCCTGATTTCCGCACAACTGCCCAGCACAGGGTAGCCCAACAGCACACAATTCTTTCTTCTCCCATTTTCCCATGGCCCTGAGCCCTCCCAGCCATCACGGAAAGGACACACAGGACAGAGTTCTGAAACTAAACTATGAAAAATTGATTAGAGCCTAAGCCATCTTAATGAGCGATGTGTGCATTGAAAAGAGGAAAAATCCTCTCTGGCAACCCATTTTAATGGTAGACCTCCCAGCAATATCTCATATGGAAGAGGGGGGGATGTTTGAAAGGTGGAGGATGGGAAGGACGTCCTTCCAAGTCAAAGACTATAGGTAAGTTCTACTAATGTGTAAAGCTGGATAATACAGGACTTAAGTGTTTCTCTTGATTTTCTAAATTTTTCCCCTCCTACATGGAATATCTACTAGAGCTGCTTTAATTTGTGGTCACAATGAAAACCCATGGAGATGTATTTGCATCCGTTGATTTCAAACAGCACAATAATTAATTAGTTCATGCTCACTATCAGATGTAGACCACAATTCATTTTACTTTCCTAAATAACCCTGTGTGAGGAAGGATTTGAAGGTTTAAGTGATTCTTTTAAATGGCTAATAATCCCTTCCCAATTAAAGTTACCAACTTCCATTTCACCTCAACCTTACTTCCATACTGTTATACTTCAAACCGTCTACAGTAAAGATAAATACAAATATCTTTGAAATTCATAGACTTCAACCTACTGTATTTGATAAAAATGCTGACATCATCAATGCCTAACTAATATGAATCAGTATCAACAATGATTTATAGAACTCTCTTTGTTTGTAGTACATGTTGACAATCAAACCACTGATTCAAAATAGGATTTTTTTTTTAAAGAGCATAAATGAACTTTGGCAAATCGTGTGCATTTCACCTTATTAATGTAATTTCATTAGGTACATAAAGGTCAACCAACTGCTAATTGGAAATATTATCTTCTTGTGGTTGAAAAAGAACAAAAAGCAAAGCTTTTGAGAAAAATGAGATTGACACAAGCCTTGGAAGCTAAGTGGTTTCAAGTAAAGTTTCAGATTAATTTCCAGAAATTTAAAAGAAATGAAAGAAAGACTGCTGTACCAATTCTTGGGAATTAGAATTTCATAGCCCAAGTAATACGGAAAAGTAATATCATTAGTAATTACATTAATACAAAATACATACAGCTCATATTAAAGACATTCATGTGTTACATCCTACTTTCTTGAGCTTCCTGGGAAAATTCTACCAGAATCAGTCAATAGATATTTTCTCCTGCAAGCTATTTGTTTAGTTGGTATCATTTTAACTTCCTTTACCTTAATATGCAAAGTCCCCATTCCATCAATCATTCTGAAATTTAGCTAATGAGGAATATATGTGGAACTAAATAAATACCTTCAATATACTCACTTTCCAAGGTATCAAAATTCTCTTGCAGTTATTAGCTCTCAATTTTGGTGTAGCATATAATCCAGTAATTAAAATAAAACAGTAAGATTAATAAACTATATATACTGGGCTTCAGTTTCTTTTTTAAAATACCTTTTTGCTCGGAAAAAATAAAAACTGGCAAACTGCCAGTTTCATCTGCATTAAATTACCAAAGATGCAAACAAAAAATTGATAACACTTGGCCCCACTGATGAGCTGTCATGTTAAGTAGCTATTTAGTTTTGTGCTTCATTCCCACCTGACCCACTTTTTTCCTAAGCAGGTATTCTAAATGAGCCTTTGAAAAAAGCGTTCACTGTATCATCACTAAAGGGGCAATTAAAGTGGTGCGCAAAAAACATGGCAGAATACCAAAAACACTAAGCAGAAAAACCTTTTCTTTTTTTTCTAGTCTCTCCCACCTCTCAAGCTTCCTTGTTCAGTAGGAATCAGGTTAAATGAAGCTTGGAAGTCTTTATGCTGTGAAGGATGTGCAGTAAACATGAAAAGATTATGTCCAAGTTCAGTGGATGTTAGGTGTGAATTTCAAAACCAAATCAGCCCTTCAAGTACCTTGGAACAAATGGGAAAATCTCAGATGACTGCACACCAGAGATATTAAGGACAAGTTTTGCTGGAAGCACATCTACTAAAAATGCATACTGGGCTGACATTTTCACAGAAAGAATAGAGCGAGAATTAAAAAAACCCTTCTCTAGGAAACAAATACAGGAGAATTAATTTCAATGTAGAAATTAGAAAGGAAACAGACAAGGGATATATTTTTTCTAGGACTTCACTTCTTTGTCTTTAAGTAAATGTAATACAATGAAGTGCCTGGGAGGCCTCCCTTATCCCACCCAATTCCTTTTTTATCAATTTCTTTTTACTCCAAGGCCTTCCGTTACCCCACAGGCCCTTTGAAACAAAACCACAAGGTATCCAATGCCCCAAGGAGGGGTCATCTCAAGAGAGAGACCACAGAACGCCATTCTTGGCTTTTGGATTTTAAAAAATAGGCTTTGAAAATTCACTGCAGAGACAAAAGTCTTTTAGATAAAAGGCCTTCTGAAATTAAAAGTTATGCTTTTTGAATATCAAAAAAGCAAACCCTTGAGACTTGAGGAAAACCAGATAAAGACTCCTTCTCCTGCCCAGACAGGTTCCAGAACCTAGAGGACAGGGGAGCTGGAGGGAAGCCAAAGCTCCCCAACACCCACCCAGGTAGAGACAAGGAAGATCCCAGGGCCAAGGTGAACTTCTGTCTTGCTTCCAGAGCATACAAAGGAAAATGGCCAGGTCTTAGAATCTCCCACACTCAACCCGTCCCTTGCACAACACAACTTCAGAAAAATAGATATGGCAACCAACCAAGTCTAGGCTGATAGGCCACCCTCCCCACTTGCTCCACCAACAGACTGCAATACTCAAATTGCCAGAAAGAGTATTCTTAGGTTTCTGACACTCCCTAAATTGACTTAAAGGAAGCTAAAAGAAGAGCAGTGACCTGGAGTACTCACAGAAATGAGAAGAAGAAACCCACTGTATAGACCCATGACCAAAGACCAGCGGGGAAAACGGTTATCCCGTAGGGTACCAGCAGCGATGAATGAAGACAACTGACAAAGATACTCCTCTGACCAAACTTGAGTCAGGCTCCTCTGAGCCCCCCTCTTTTGGACTGGGACTCTGACCTTGGGCTCTGTCCTTGTTCCAATCAGTTCCATTTTAGCAAGAACCCTACTGGATCGGTTTAACAAAAATCCTCCATCCTTGATATCTGATCACAATCTTCATCTCCCACCCTTGATATCTTATCACAAGGTCTGCCTTCAAACAAGAATCCTGTCAAGTTCCTTTTGCAGAATCCCCCTTCTCCTTGATGTTTCCTATTAGTAATCTTCTATCCACTGCCCTCCTCCACCCCTGACCCTTACCCTTGGCAATAAATCCCCACTTGTCCTTGTTCAGAAAGGAGTTCAGTTTGACACAGAGGTCTCTCTTCCCCTATTGCAAGAGTTCCTGAATAAAATTTGCCTTTATAGCTTTGACTTCTGTCCAGCTCCAGTTTGCTTTGACATAATTCCGTCATCACGGCAAAATCAAAGGAGGTGGACCACGGATCCAATGTCTCGTCCCCAACGGGTGAGTGTCCCAAACACAGGAAGCCCCAGTGGTAAGAGGGAGGGAGACATTGAATTCAAATTCAACAACGAATACTCATTCAGTGGTAGAATTAAAACATTCTAGGCCCTATTCTAGGAACTAATGATATATCATGGAATAACATGGACAAAAAAAAGTATCTTTATAGGAATTATGTTCTGATGCAGAATCAGGCAATAAAGTAAGTGCAGAACGATAGTATGTTAGAAGATGTAAGTGCTGTGGGGAAGAATAAAAGAGAAAAGGGGGCATGCAGAAATGTACAATTTTAAAAAGGGAGCAAGTTTATTTATTTTTTATTAAATAGGGAATAATCTTAAAGAAGTGAAGAAGGATTGCTTTGAGAAGATGGTATTTGAAAAAAAACTTAATGGTGAAAATAAACACAGAAAACATTGATTTTAACAGAGTTTGCACTGAACAGACTAGGATTAAGTTTCTAATACTAAGCTTCATTCTGGTGCAAGGTCCATTGGGCTTAAATATGAAATTAAACCTGATCAGAGAAAATAAAGAACATTACATATTAGCACATTTTTTATTCTTTTTTAATTTTTTTATTGTTATGTTAATCACCATACATTACATCATTAGTTTTGGATGTAGTGTTCCATGATTCATTGTTTGTGCCTAACACCCAGTGCTCCACGCAGAACGTGCCCTCTTTAATACCCATCACCAGGCTAACCCATCCCCCCACCCCCCTCCCCTCTAGAACCCTCCGTTTGTTTTTCAGAGTCCATCGTCTCTCATGGTTCGTCTCCCCCTCCGACTTACTCCCCTTCATTCTTCCCCTCCTATCTTCTTCTTTTTCTTAACATACTGCATTATTTGTTTCAGAAGTACAGATCTGTGATTCAACAGTCTTGCACAATTCACAGCGCTCACCATAGCACATACCCTACCCAATGTCTGTCACCCAGCCACCCCATCCCTCCCACCCCCCACCACTCCAGCAACCCTCAGTTTGTTTCCTGAGATTAAGAATTCCTCCAATCAGTGAGGTCATATGATACATGTCTTTCTCTGATTGACTTATTTCGCTCAGCATAACACCCTCCAGTTCCATCCACGTCGTTGCAAATGGCAAGCTCTCATTCCTTTTTACGGCTGCATAATATTCCATTGCGTATATATACCACATCTTCTTTATCCATTCCATATTAGCACATTTTTAAATTTGTGGTTTGTGAAATTTACTCATTACACATAAAAGGAGTGTATAAACCTGTTTTTTTTTCCCCTTCACGATCACAGTGCTTCATCATTAAAGAAAAAAATCCAACTGTATTTGTAACACCATCTTTCATTTAGGTAAGTATTTACGTAAACTGAATGTGGTACATGTGCTATGTCTATATAAACAGTATATATATATATATATATATATATATATCTTGGGCCTACACAGTCAGCATCCAAGTCTTCAAATTAGAAAGTCATTTATATATACCTATATGCATTGAGAATATCATTCTTAGCCTTTTATGTGCCCCCATATGCCTGAGATACCACTCATCCCTTCACTTCCCATCACTACCAGGGGCTTCATAGAATTAGTGGTAAGAAGGTGATGGGAGACAGAGGGAATTTACCACTGGATTTAAAGACCTCTCAGACAATTCTAAACACTACCAATTCATAATTCAACACTAGCTGTTACCTCCCAGTGATATATACAGGCAACCAGTTCCTGATCTACTATGTTTGTGCTATTTTAATAACACAGATAAGTGCTCAAGTTTTAACAAATGGCATTGGTATTCAGACAAGATTTTTTTCATTTTTTCTTAAAAGATTTTATTTATTTACTTGAGAGAAGAGAGAGAGCGTGCACACACAAGCCAGGGCGAGAGGCAGGAGGAGAGGGAGAAGCAGACTTCCTGCTTGAGCAGGGCGCCTGACACGGGACTCAATCCCAGGACCCTGGCGTCATGACCTGAGCTGAAAGCAGATGCTTACCTGACTGAGCCACCCAGGCGCCCTGGATTTTTTTCATTTAAACCTATAATTCTGTTCTGTTTTTAAATCTCAATTACTCAGGCATACTAGAAATTGGCAATCACAAGATCTCTAAGTGGATTCTTTCCACTGCATGTTTCTTTGTCCCTATGGTAAACATGGACTCTGTTCATCAAACTATGCAGTGTGTCCAGAGCTTCACTTTACAATAAATGTAGGAAGATCTATGAATTTAAGAACTGATGATAATGTTACACTCTTCAATTGCCTGCTTGTGTGTTTTGAGGAGGAATAAGAAGGGGGGAAAGAACTGACAAATCACACATTCCACAAAAGTCCTTAAAGATTTTTAATGAAATGGTGTGTTTTATACATAAGGAAAAAAATACTCAATTAGCCTATTTTCAAATAGGAAATGCAGCATATAATTCAAATGACGCTTTGAGTCTATGGGCATCCTTAAATCTGAAAATGGGTCTCTTGTAGACAGCATGTAGTTGGATTTTTTTTTTTTCCATCCAGCCACTCTGTGCCTTTTGATTGGTAACCAATCAACCCATGTACATTTAGAGTAATTGTTGACATGTAAGAACTTATTCATGAATGCCATCTTATTCATTACTTTCTGGTCCTTTTGTATTTTCCCCCTCTGTTCATGCCTAGTTTTGTACATTGGTTATACTCCACAGAGGTATGCTCTGTTTCCCTTTGTCTTTTGCAGATCCACTCTAGGGATTTGCTTTGTGGTTACCTTGTGAATTACATAAAATATCTTATAGATAAAACAGTCCATTTTAGGCTGAGAGTAATGTATCTTCGAACACCTGTGAAGAGGGGCAAAGGGAGAGAGAGAGTATCCCAAACAGACTCTGCGCTGAGCAAGGAGCCTGACCTGGAGCTTGATCTCACGACCCTGAGATCATGACCTGAGTTGAAATCAAGAGTTGGACACTCAACCGACTGAGCCACCCAGGTGCCCCGGCGGCTATAGTTCTTATTACTCTTCTACTTTGATTTCCATACTATAGTCGCATGGTTAACACACCATCCAAATAAAGAGTTACAGGTCTCTGACTGTCTGATTTTTCCCCATTATCAGTGTGCTGTTAGCTTTCACATGCTGCTATATTCTTGGGTTACCGTCTTCCCATTTCAGCATGAAGAATTCCTTTCAGCATTTCTTGCAAAGCAGGTCTAGAGGTGGTGAACCCCCTCAGCTTTTGTCTGGGAAAGTGTTTATTTCTCTTTCATATGTGAAGGATAACTACCAGATATTCTTGGCGGGCAATTTTTATCTTTCAACACTTTGAATACATCACCCCACTCTCTCCCGGCTTGTCAGAGTTTCTGTTGAGAAATCTGCTGAGAGCCTAATGGGGGTTCCTTTGTCAGTTACTTTCTTTTTTCCCTGGCTTCAAGATTCTTTATGGCTGATTTTTGACAGTTTCATTAAAAAGTGTCTTGGAGAAGGCATTTTTACACTGAGATAACAGGGTATGCTATTAGCTTCATGGACTTGTACATACAAGTCTTTCCCTGGGTTTGGGAAGTTCTTGACTATTTTTTCTTTAAATAAACTCTGCCCCTTCCCTTCCCTTCTCGAGCCTGATCATTCAGATATTTGCTTTTCTGATAGAACCTGAGAGCTTTTTTAGGCTTTCTTCACTCTTTTTAAACTTTCCCCGCTCCTCTTGTAAGTATATTAATTCTATATTCATATTCTCTAAGCCATTATTCTTCCTCCACCTGATCTGCCCTGAGACAGATGTTCTCCTCTACATTCTTCATCTCATTCACTGAATTCTTCAGGTTCAGTATTTCCATTTGGTTCTTTTTTAGAATCTCAATCGCCTTGGTAAAGAGCTCCTTCTGCTCATTAACTTTACCCCTGATTTCACTGGATTGTCTGTGAGTTTTCTTGTAGCTTGTTGAATTTCTTCATAACAGCTATTTTGAATTATCAGACAGTAATATTCTATGCCTTTGAGCTTGGTTGCTGGAAAATTATTTTCTTTTTGTGATGCCATATTTCCTTGATTTTTCATATTACTTGTAGGTATGCGTTTTTGCTTGTGCATTTGAAATAACCAAGACCCTCTTAATTAGCTCTGTGTCTTCTCCGGTTCCTACAGTCTGCTAGGCAGGTGTATTAAAAACCTCTTTTTTTTTTTTAATTTCCAGAGGGGTGTGCTATATTTCAGGTTTGTGGATTCTCCCTTGCCCACCAATGGTGGCCTGTGTTCTGAGCATGCTCCCCATCTCCTGAAGCTTGTCCATATAGATGGACATACTCAGGAGCACACACCCAGCTGGCAGAGTTGGGGGAAGTATGGATTTAACACTTGGTGAGTTGGGGATGCCCATGGACTTGGTAGGGAGATGGGGTAGGGCATATCACTCCCAAAGGCTTGTGGGTGGACTTTCTGCTGAGCACATTAAAGACTGTTTGAAATTTGTATCTCCCTCTTTCCCCAAATCCTCCCAGAGCTCTCATGACTAAGCTCCCACCGTAGTACTCTGGGTTCTGGTAGACAGAAATGGGTTTCCCTAGCCGCATCCTGCCAACTGGGAAAACTGAATCCTCTCTCACCACCTGCCTCTTTGCCTGCAGAAGAGTCACCTCTACCAATAAATCAGCCCCCAAAGGCTCCTTCTTGGAAGTAGGGCAGTGCCTAGAAAGTTTCTCTTACCACTTTCACTATGACTCAACTCATAGTTTTCTTTTCCTTTCTTCTTCAACAGCATGTTGGCAACTGCCTTTTGGAAGGCTAGATTTCTGCAAGTTCTCTGTGGTCAGTGAGTACATGCTCAGTTCAGCCATGCCCAATTCTTGCCCATTAGCCCCAAGAGGGGTCCAGGCAGTTTCACCAGCTACTCGGGTTCCACAGTTTCTATGGAGTTTGTCTGTGTCCTAACATCTGCACTGGTGAGTGAGATTCCTCTTGGATCCCTTGGGGTAAGGTGCAAAATCTGGAAACCTCCATAAAGATGCTCTTGTTTATGTATGGATGTCTAATTTGTTGATTACAAAGGGGGATAAAAAGGAGAAACAACTTCTGAGTCATGTTGCTGATGTCATTCCTGTACTAGGCATTTTAGAAACTAGGGGCGTTGTAATAAACAAAGCCCAGCCCTTACTGAGTGCATATCCACAGAGGTCTGTTCCTCTTTTGTTAGATTTATTCCTAGGTTTCTCATCTGTCTTAGATATTAAGGATTTGTTTATTTCTTTGTGTTTGTACATGATATCTAAATGGTATTTTAAAAGATATCTAGCAATATTACTGAATTTATTGTTAACAAATAATTCTGTAGATTCTCCTGAGTTTTCCATGTCATAATAACATTACCTGCTATTGATGACAGTTCGTTTTCTTCCTTTCCAATACTCATACTGTTTTTCTTGTCTCATTGTATTGGTTGTGTTGAATATACCAGGTTAACAGTGGCTTTTACTATCTCATTCCTGAATCTTAAAGGATAAACTTTTGGGCTTTACCTTATAGATTAGTGGTTGCTGTTGGCCTTTTATGAGGTTAAGACAGTTTTCTCAGATTATTGCTTGCTAAGAGTTCATATGCTTATAAGTAAAACATCTTATAGTTATTTCTAAATGTATTGGGATAATTTTAAACTAATACAATTCCTTTAATAGCTATAACTCTAATAACATTTTCTTTCTTCTTGACTCAGTTTTGGTTTTACTCTACACAACTCTCCGTATCATTTAAATTCAGAAAATTTTGGCATAAATTACCTTTTGCTAGATCTGAAAATATCCCTAAAATTGCGAAGCCTTTTTTTCCCTTTATCAGTGGTTCCAGATTTTTTTCCTGGTTATGAAAAATGCTTTCTCTAAGTAGTGTTTTATATAAACAATTCATGTTTTGATACAATCTTTTCCATTCTTGTGTTTTTAAATTATCGTGATGATACATTTGATTCACTAGTTATTTAGAACTACATTTTAATGTTTCTAAATATGTCATGGCTTTATATATTTTTTTGGTTGTTGCTGTTAGTCCTTGTGATCCAGTGAATATGATCTTTATGATATCAATGTCCTCATGTCATAGATGCAAAATTGTATATATGTTCCTTATGTACAGTGTTCTATATATGTCAATATTTTAGTTTATAGGAGTTAAAATTTTTATTAATCTTCATTAATATTTGTCTGTTGCACATATCAGTTTCTGAGAGTCATGTTATGAGTTATTACTATGACTGCACATTTGTCTATTTTGGAAAATCTATTAATATTTTGACTTTTTAAAACTATTTTACTTGGTGCATACGTGAGTAAGTATAGTCTAATGCTTGGGGTTTTTTTTAAATCTTTGTACAATGACCTTCTGTTCTTAATTTTGCCTTCAGAGCTATTTTGTCTTACATGGGACATGTAATTTCTCCTTTTGAATAATATTTCTTCGTACCTCATGTTCTCACTAGTTTCAATTTTTCTATGTTCTAACTTAAGTTTTTATTTAAATACTAGGTAACATAGAGTGTAATGTTTAGTTTTAGCTGTACTATGTAGTGATTCAGCACTCCCATACAAAACCAAGCGCTCATCTCAACAAGGGCACTTCTTAATCCCCATCACCTTCTTAGCCCATGCCCTCACCCACCTGCCCTCTGGTAACCATCTGTTTTTTTCTCTAGAGTTAAGAGTTTGTCTCTTGGTTTCTCTCTCTTTGTTCCGCTTTGCTCATTTGTTTTCTTTCTTAAATTCCACATATGAGTGAAATCATATGGTATTGGTCTTTCTTTGACTTATTTCACTTAGCATAATACGCTCTAGTTCTATCCATGTTGTGGCAAATGGCAAGATTTCATTCTTTCTTATGGCTGAGTAACGTTCCATTGTATATACACACCACATCTTCCTTATCCATTCATCAGCCGATGGACACTTGGGCTATTACTATAATTTGGCTATTGTAGATAATGCTGCCATAATCACCAGGGAGCAGGTATACCTCGGAATCAGCATTTTTGTATTCTTTGGGTAAATACCTAGTAGTGCAATATCTGGATCGTAGAGTAGTTCCATTTTTCTAAATTTAGTGATGTGTCTTCACATAGCTGGGTTTTATTTTTGTGCGGTGTGTACAATGTGAGTTATCTTTTTGAATCCAATCTGACAATCTCTGTATCTTTCCTGAAAAAATAAATCCATTTGCCTTTTATGATTATTGATGGACTTGGATTTTCACTGTCATATTTTGATTTTTTAAAATAACTATTCTTGAGGCTCCTCAAAAAGTTGAAAATAGAGCTACCATACGACCCAGCAAGTACACTACCGGGTATTTACCCCAAAGATACAAATGTAGGGATCCAAAGGGGTACATGTACCCCAATGTTTATAGCAGCAATGTCCACAATAGCCAAACTATGGAAAGAGCCAAGATGTCCATCGACAGATGAATGGATAAAGAAGATGTGGTATAGAAATACAATGGAATATTATGCAGCCATCAAAAGGAATGAGATCTTGCCATGTGCAACAACGTGGATGGCACTGGATGGTATTATGCTGAGCGAAATAAGTCAATCAGGGAAAGACATGTATCCTATGATCTCACCGATACGAGAAATTCTTAATCTCAGGAAACAAACTGAGGGTTGCTGGAGTGGTAGGGGGTGGGAGGGATGGGGTGGCTGGGTGACAGACATTAGGGAGGGTATGTGCTATGGTGAGTGCTGTGAATTGTGTAAGACTGTTGAATCACAGACCTATATCTCTGAAACAAATAATACATTATATGTTAAAAAAAAAAGAAGAAGATAGTAGGAAGGGTAAAATGAAGGGGGGGAAATCGGAGGGGGAGATGAACCGTGAGAGACTATGGACTCTGGGAAACAAACTGAGGGTTTTGGAGGGGAGGCAGGTGGGGGGACGGGGTAGCCGGGGTTGGGTATTAAGGAGGGCACGTGTTATAATTAACACTGGGTGTTATATGCAAACAATGAATCATGGAACACTACATCAAAAACTAATGATGTAATGTATGGTGATTAACATAGTAAAATTTAAAAAAAACTATTCTTGACACAAAAGAATATGCTTTAAAGCATTATAACAGAGTGAATTCCATTAACCCACCACGTTAAGAATTAGAATATTATTAATACCACCCTGTGTGCTCCCCATATATATGTATACACACACATATACATATTATATATAAATGTTTTGTTTTTCAGTCTTAAAGTTAGTATTATACTTTATATAGCCTTGTGGGATATATTCTTATCCAACCTCAACATTATTTTTTAGGTTCATCTATGTTGCCATTTATGACTAAATTTCATTCATTTTATCATGTGATTATATCCAACTTAATCCATCTTCCTATTAATATTTCTCCTATTCCTCTCCCTTATTTTTATGCCATTAAAAATAGTATTTCTAAAAACAATGGCTTTCATGTTTGTTGATGTGGACTTTCTCTAGGGCATATCTCTAGGAGTGACTGCTGGGTAAGAAGATGTGCAAATGTTTAATTTTATACAGTTATGCCAAACTGCTTTAAAAATTATTGTAAACACATTCCAACCTTTTAGACTTGTGTGGATCTACATCCACATCAATCCTTGTTATTAACAAATTTCTTAATTTTTGCCAATAAATAATAAGATGGTATCTCATGGAAAACTGAGATGTAGTATAGACTGCCAGCAGGTGTGAATAGTTTCCATTCAATGACATCATTGTGTCCATTTCCCCCATCTATTTTCAAGTAATGCAGAACAACTAAAAGCAACACAAATAAAAGGCATCAGTAAAAAATTATGAAGGCAGAGGAGTTTAATCCATCCCTCAACAAGACTAACTTATTGCAAACCCTATGCTCTATGTATCCATTGATCAATCATTTGGTTTCTATTTATCTCAGATTTAAGATCAGAATCGAGGTGGCTATTACAGAAACATACATCAACCCCTTTATTTCAACAGAAAAAAGAAGCCTGACATTTTCTGACCAAAGATAATTCTATTTAAACTGATGGTTTTCACAGTGAAAACTGGTTTTACCAATGAGGTTTTATGGCAAATGAATTCCATAAACTGAATAAGCTAAATTCTGACCCCAAGGAGGGGGTTGTTTATTTTTTTAAGACTATTTTTTGGAGCAGTTTTATGTTCACAGCAGAACTGAGAAGATACAGAGATATCCTCTGCCTCCACAACAAAGCTTTCCCCATTATCAACATTCTCCACGCAAAGTGGTACATTTGTTACAATTCACGAACCTATATTGAGACATCATTATCATCCATTAACCATTATCGTCACCCCTGGCTTACATTAGGTGTCGTACATTTCATGGGTTTTGATAAATGTATAATGACATTATCTAGTCATTACAGTGTCATACAGAATATTTTCACTGTCTTGAAAATCCCTGTGCTCTGACCATTCATCTCTTCCTACCTCCCAACCCCTGGCAACCACTGATATTTTTACTGACTCTATCGTGTTGTCTCTTCCAGAACGTCATATCGATGGAATCATACAGATTTCATGCTTTTCAGAGAGACTACTTTGCCCCAAAGTTTTGACAAGATAAACACACACACACACACACACACACACAGCACATGATAATAATAGTTTCTTAAATATATTATGCTGGCAAAGGTAATCTGAAATTAGTATTTCCATCTTCTTATCCTTATGTACATCAGGTTAGGTATCTCTAAGTGAATGAGTAGCAGATATAACTACTCGTTTTGTTGTTGTTTTTCATTTTAATAATGTCTTTATGATATAATTACCAAAAAACCGAGATAGTGAGTGACTTTCATAAGATAATAAATTCTTTCCCAAGTAAGGTAGTTTCTAATTTTTTGCTTTTAAGAAACTGAACAAGGAAGGTCATGACTGAGTCATCATGTGATAGGTCATCCAATATGATTTTTGAGGATGAACCACTATTAAGTTCCAGTTCATTGAACTGATTTTTATTTCTTCTTTCAACAGATTTTTTTCTTTGAACTGAATTTAATAAAAATGTATTTATTTATGTAAACAAAGAATGCAAATGACCCAGAACTTGTCTTTTTATCCATAAATGCTTATACATGGGTATATGATATAAATGGAAAAAGAATAGCCGAATCCATTTCATTATGCACTACTTCCAATAAAATCTTACTTTTTACATTGATTTTTATCAAAAATGAATTTATGTTGAAGACTTGTATACCCAATTAATTATAATACCTCGGAAGAAAAACGTCAACATTTACTGTGATCACAGAAAACAAAACAAAACTCAATTTAGATTTGGTTATAAAGAAGTATGATCAGAGAGATCAATCAAAATATATTTAATAGGGTAACATTTTGTGAAGGAAATGGACTGGAAATACAATTCAAAGAGAAAATGATGCAAAAAATATATTATCGACGTTTACATATAGTTTTAAATAGATGATGGTACATATCTAATCACTGAGGATCTGCTTTTATTAGTGATTCTCAAAACTGACAAAGAAGTGTCATTTCAAAACGTAAATATGCGAAAATGCCCTAAAATAGCATCCAATGGAAGTGCTCAAACTTTTGAAGAAAACGTTTAGAACTTAAAAATATGCTATGTAGTAACATAGCTTTTACACATTTTTTAACGGAATACCTGAGTAACAGTTTTTGTTGAACTACTTGCATGAACTGGCATCTGCAGAGCAAGTTCACGATTTCTATTTTGATTTTATATTTATCAGGGGTAACTTGAGGTCAGGGTGATAGATGGAGAGTATGGGGTGGCTGCTTTGCTTTATCCTCATGATATTACTTAACACGTGGCCAGAACTGCCATCTATAAGGCATAGGCCTTGGAAATTAAAACAAACATGAAACAGCAATCATTTGTCCCGAACTTACTCATTTAATACCAAACGTTTCCCCATGAAAAAGGTATCACCTGTTAGCAGCTGAGAAAGCTGAAGTTTTGAGAGGTTCAACAGGCTCACGGACAGAGGTTATAGCCCAGCAGGCAAAAATCACCCCAATAGCATTCACGGCCTTAGTTTACTCATCTTAAAGTGGGGATAATAATACCAACTTTATAACTCTTCCTAAAATATGTTCTTTAGGTGAAAAACAAATTAAATTAGGGGTGCCTGGGTGGTGCAGTCGGTTAAACATCTGATCTTGGTTTCAGCTCAGGCTGTGATCTCAGGGTTGTGAGATCAAGCCCCGTGTCAGGCTCCACAATGCGCGTGGAGCCTGCTAAATTTCTCTCTCTCCCTCTCCTCTGGCCCTCCCACCACTTGCATTCTCTCTCCCTTTCTCAAATAAATCTTCAAAAAATCAAATTATATTATAAAAATATCTTTTGGTGCAAAGTGGAAAACTAGATATAAGCAGTTAGGGATATGGGCACTGGTGTGTTCACACATACCTACATTCAAGAAAAATAACACACTTTTTATAACATACTCCCAATATTTTCTGAACTTTGTCTCCTCTCAGGGCAAGTCATCTAGGTATCCATCAAGAGGTCCAATCCATTTGTACCCAAGTAATTGAATGCATGATTGAATCAATGCACAGACTATTTAATATTGCTTAGACATTCAACTTACTTCTTGGGCAGCTTCATTTTTTTCACCTTTTCTTCAGCATGTTCATCTGATATGCCCACATGACATCCTAATGCCAGCAAAGTCCTGGAAAACAAAACCAGAGATAAGCTGCAAGAACTCCTTCTCTATCTCCAGAATAACCCAACCTAATGGCGGAGGGGAATCAGGTGTTAACAGTCCACCTTGAAAGCAGAGCAGAAATTGCCTTTAAAGCAAAGGAAAAACATTTATTTATAAATCATATCCTTTTGAGTAACAAGTAAGTCATTGAAAATTGAAATATCACAAAGAGCAATATATTGAATAGTAAGTCTTTCTCCAATCACCTTCTTGTAGTCCTGTTTCTTTTCCTAAAGGCACTGATTGCTACTGATTCTTGAATATCCTGCTCTAATCTGTGCAAATACTAACACAAGTTTATGTGTGTGTGTGTGAGCATGCACACGGGCATGCATATTGTTTCGTTTTCCCCCTTTTACACAATGGGTACATAACAAGAGAGAGCTCTCTGCAATTTTCTATCTTGACCTTACAGCATAACTCTGATATACTCTTCTTTCATATAAAGCTGGTTTATTTTTCAACAGCTCTGAAGTATTCCATTAGTTGGATGTGTCATAATGTTTTTACCCAGTTCTTTGTTCATAGTCTTCTGTTGTTACAAATAATGCTGCAATGAATAACTTCATACATTTAATACATGTACTATATCCTTCATCTGTGGGTTAAAAATTCCTAGACATGGAATTACTGGGTCATAGGGTATATACATTTTAAAGATTCACAAATATTGTCAAATGTCTATAGAGTCAGTAGTAATTTACATTCCTACCAGCCATGTATGACATTACCCACTTCCCAGTTCTCAAACTGCTTAAACTTTGTCAATTGGTAGGTTAAAAAGGCATCTAAATAGATAGATAGATAGATAGATAGATAGATAGATAGATAGATAGATAGATAGATAGGGGAAAAAAAAAAAAAAGGTATCTCATTAGGGACGCCTGGGCGGCTCAGTCAGTTAAGCGTCTGCCTTCACCTCAAGTCTCGATCCCAGATCCTGGGATCAAGTCCCACATCGGGTTCCTTGCTCAACAGGGAGCCTGCTTCTCCCTCTGCCTGCCACTCCCCCTGCTTGTGCTCTCTCTCTCGCTCTGACAACTAAATAAAATCTTTAAAAAAGAGAGAGAGAGAGAAGGTATCTCATTATCATTTTAGTTTGTCTTATTTTTAAGACATAATCTTTTTTTTTTACATAATCTCTACATCCAACATGGGGCTTGCTTGCACTTGTAATCCCAAGATCAAGAGTTGCACATTCCACCGACTCAGCCAGCCAGGCACCCATGTATTTTTCTTAAAATAAGTGTATTTGAGCACCTTTTTCATATGCTTGGTATTTGTATTTACTTTTTTCTGTGAAAATATTCTTTGTTCAACTTCCCATTAGATATGGGTTTTTAATTGCATTTTAGAAGCTCTTCCTGTGTCTGAGATATGAGCTGCAAATATTTTTCTCTAGTTTGTCTTTTTACTTTCTTTATATTATCATCTCCGAGCAGAATTCCAAATCTGTTTTTATATAACTGAAATTTTACATCTTTTCTTCTGGCTTTTGGGTTTCATATGGCACTCAGAAATTCCCCATTTGTAAAATCATTTAAAGGAAAATGTCCATGCTTTCCTGTGAGGGGGTGATGGGGAAGGGATTCTATTAGCTTAAGGACAGCTTAGCTTTATTTTTTTTTTTCAGACAGATATCCAATTCTCCATAAAATACTTACTAAATAATCCATCCTTTACCCCTGGTTTGAAATGCAACCTTTATTAGATACAAATTCCCCATATGTTTTTAATCCTTCAGGGACTTTCTAGTCTAGAAACAAATCTCATTTTCAAATGACATATCGGGATCCCTGTTTGCCAGGAACTACTTGTCCATTTTTTAAGATACTCTATTTTTTTCCTCCCCTGAATGACCTTCGGTTGATTTTTCCCAAGGAAGATCCTTACAATTCACATGCACTCCCTTTAGAGTCCTCCAGGTTTATATGGAACAATATGACTTTACTCTCCACGACAGGGAGTGGTTTCTCCTATCTCAAAAGAATAAGATACAATGGCTTATCCTTTTTGGGTTACAGAATTTCTAGGGTCTAGTCAGTTCCAGTAGGGATATGGCAAGTATCTACAATTCACTTACACTTATCCTCCACAACATCTGAAAAATGAAAATCTGGAGACAGATAAGACAGATGGTATAAGTAGATAGAGCTGCATGTATTTATACATACACTGTTATCACATTAAATTTTAGGTTATACACGTCAAAACGAAGATGACCCTGTGAGATTACCCTCCAAGCGTTAACCTACATAACTATGGATAGATCAAGAACTGACCGAAGCTATAAAATTACCTAAATAAACCTTCTCTTTTAGACAAAAATCATGCCTCTTCCTTAACTACTTTTCTCCCTTCCCTATTGCTTTCCTTGGTGTCCCTGTGTCTTTATGCCTCCCATCCCTCCCTACATATATATACAAACACATTGCATTTCCCAAAATCAATTTTAAGGAAAAAAACTACTTGAACAGAAGAAAAAATATTGTTCTAGTCTTGCTCTATTTTTGTTAACTTCCAAGGAAAGAGTCTATGAAAGTATATGAGATGTTAAGAATCCTTGTAACATTCATTTCCTAAACATAAGTCATTTATTCAAAAGTCAAGATCTGGAATTCTGAAATTACTGTAAGTAAAGCAGAAACTAAACCTTTAGTGACACTGGTTAAATCGGGGGTGGGTTGACAGGCATGCTGTAATCACTGGGTTGTCCTGAGAGAGGGTGCGGGAAGTTTTGCAGGGCTCTGCAATCCACAGATGACCAGCAAATCTGAAGCTGTCTTTCCCAACAATTTACATGACAAAAAAAAAATCACAGAAAGAGCATCTAAAATTCATATTCATGTGAAATCACTCTTCAATCCAAAATAAGGGATATTCTGGAGTAAGCTTCTGCTTATTTGTTACTTGGCACTCCTCAGAATCCAAATGAATAAAGTTTTGATCCTTCCCATGAATTTTTTATAGATTTTATTTATTTATTTGTGGGGGGGGGAGAGAGATGGAGGGAGAGAGAGAGTGCAGAAGCAGGGGGAGCGGCAGGCAGAAGGAGAGGGAGAAGCAGGCTCCCCGTTGAGCAGGAACCCCCGACATGGGGCTCAATCCCAGGATCCTGGGATCATGACCTGAACCGAAGGCAGACGCTTAACTGACTGAGTCACCCAGGTGTCCCCTTCCCATGATACTTTTATGGGGTGTGTCAGACATATGGGGCTCCAAGCTTGATCAGCATTATCATTTAGTCCCCACCACAATTCCATGAAGCAGATACACCATGACCCCCACTTTATGGATGGAAGAAAATCTAAGGTTCGGAAAATCTAAGACTCCCTTTGGAGCAGCAAGTCCTTGACCCCATACCATCCAACACCAGAGCCTGTGTTCTTACTTACTCTGCTCTGGGGGCTACCAAGTAAACAAGGTTCTAATGGAAATACAGAAAGAAACTACCGTGCTTACTCTCAACTACGGAGATTGGGCTAAGTGTGAATTTTGGAGAAGTAGGGGTTCTCCCTGTTCTAATTTAAATTTTAAAGAAATAGGTTAAATCAGCTCATCGTAAAATCATAAAATATTGAGGATTAGCTCATGGAAAAGGTCATTAGCATTGACCGTGGGCTATAGCACCAGGGTACATGCAGTGTGATGATTCATCAAACCAGCCCTCAGTCCCTCTTAGGAATGAGATCAGATTACATGCAGTCAGAATCCACACACTATGCAAATACAGAATTTTCTCCACTTCATCGCTTCCTGGGATCTGTCCTTTGCAATAGCTGGCTAGTTGTCAATCACTAAAACTATAGGGAAAGTACTACAAATTTAGCTAAATTATCTTAGACCTTTCAATAAAACATTTCATTGAAAAAGATGAGCAAATGGTGAGCTGCGTGAATCCCTTATTGAAATGTACAAGCCCCTCATCAAGGATGCAAAGGGAGGCAGGGGATCCTAAACACGAGGTACACAGGTCATAGCCATGCATTACGCATTCTTCATCACAGACAAGCTCTGTCAGTTTTTATCTCTGGGAGGTTCTCAATTTACTTGATTTGTATATATTTCCCTTTCCTTTTAAATTACTAGTAGAACCTAAACTCATTCTATGCCCAAAATGTTAATTTCCGTAATGATTATTACAATCACATCTTTGAAGAAATACCCCTGAACCCAAAACCTAGAGTTTGACACAATGGTGAAGTTTTATGATCTGAGTCCTTGGTAAAATCACTTCAAGGAAGTAACTGCTTATTCTTAACAAAACTGAAACAAAAATGTTCACAAGTATATAAGCCTAATATAAACATGCATTAGGGTAAGTGGCCTATTTGAATAAATCTAGTTCTAGAGGCCACCAAGGATAGAAAAGCAATTAAAGAAACATGATAGTCTTCTTAAAAATATTTTCTGAACTTTTCTTTTCTTTTGAGAGGGAGAGAGAGCTAGAGGGGCAGACGGAGAGGGAGAGACTCTTATGCAGGCTCCATGCCCTGAGATCATGACCTGAGTCAAAATCAAGAGTCAGATGCTTAACTAACTGAGCCACCTAGGTGCCCCTTTTATAAACTTTTTATATTAAAATTTAAAATTACTTTCCTTCATTTTACCCCACCTCATTCTTTCATTTGCAATGGTTAAGTGGCAAATTTCCTGAACACAATTGACAGTGTCACTGAAAAGCATATCTGCCTTTAAAGATAACATGCAAATTGCCTAAGGCAGCTTTTCTCAACATGTGTTTCTCTGGCAGAGCCCCCCCACCCCGGAAAAAAAAAGATGGTGTGGTAAAAACAAGGTACTCTCTGGAAGAAAAAAAAAAAAAAAGATGGTAAACGGATTCCATCCCATTTTAGAGATTCACAGCACTAAAAAAATCCATCAGTAAAATAAACAATTGTTTTAACTCAGCATCTTTAAAATATATTAGAGCAGTGTTTCTCAAACTATCTGTGATGAAGGGCCAATTTTCTTTTAATTTCCAGCCTATTGTGGTCTGATTCTCTGATAAAATACAATAAAACTTGTTAGAGAAAATTAAAATTTTTAAATGAAGACATATAAAATATAAGCCTACATTTTATAAATTATGAGATACAATAAGACATAAAATTGTTCCCTTAAATTGGTATAAAAGTTTTTCAACACTTACTATTAGTATCTTTACTTACGTTGTCACAAATCAAAAGCAATTTGTGAACAGACCTGGTCCCTGGCCCACACTGCAAACAGCATTTCATCTGATCAAAGAACCCTCGTATTCTGTAATACCCAAAATATCCATAGAACACTCTTTGGTAAATATTTTATAAAGCATAAAGATATAAAATAGCAGGGTCAAAAGTCTAATTCCCAACAAACAGTGATCCAGTCCACCTGTGCATTATGAAAAGTTCTGAGTTAATTTAATTCTAACTGAATTAAAGTGTATTGATACCTTGTTTGTTTGAGGTCAGGCAGATCAGAAAATAGGAAAAGTTAAGAAACTCACTTCAGGGTCTCAAGCGACATCTGTAAGTTGTAATTGCGTTCCTGTTCAGGCAGCTTGGAGAATTCCACCAGACATGGGTGTTGTCTCTTATTGTCATCTCTAACCTGAAACAGGACAGAAAATCCTCATAATAAAAATCTCCAATTTCAGATACCAGCAATGGCAATCCAACTGCGTGGCAGGAAAATGAAGGGGAAAAGCAAGAAGGAAGGCTCAGCTTACCACCCCAGCAAAGCTGTCCCTGTTAAGCCCCAGGCACGCTAATGTTTGCGGTCAGTGGTAAAACCGGGCATCATCTGGGCCCCCTGTTCTGTTCAGTACAGTTCCTGGCCCCAGGGCCCATGCCTGCTCTACCCCGACACCTGCAAGCTTACCCTCCAGCCCCCTCCAGCATTTGCTTAAATCTTACTTCCTCAACCAGGTTCATCCTGTTCCCTTCCCAATATGGCCAACTGCCCACTCACCCTACACTTTCATTTTCTTCCGTAACAAATTCCACCTGCTGGCAGAACCAGACCCTTATTGGTTTAGGGTCTATTTCCTAGCACTAACATGTAAGACCAAAGAAAAGAGGGATTTTGTTCTCTTTTCTTCTTTGATGTATTCCCAGCACCCAGAACATGCCTAATACATGGTAGGCACTCAACAAATGTTTCAGGTATTGAAATGAAGTCTACATAAGAAAGGTGTAGTGCTGACTTAGTTTTAATGTGTAGTAATTTTATGTGTTTAGAGCCAAACGGACTAGGGATGTCCATCGACAACGTGACTGATCTAAGGTCTTTGCAGGGGTTCCAGCTGTGCATTTCACCCACTGTAACTTGCAGATATTACAAATTATTCCTTTACCTTAACAAAAGTCAGTTAGCCTCATTCAGGCACTTTTCATACTAATCCTTCAAAGTGTATATTAGCCAGCCATCAGAGTAAACAAAATCCAAGATTTTAGGAATGAATTAATGAGAAAGATGTTCTAGATCCTTGCACTAGTAGATAGACTATCTTCTTGGAGTCCTAAATGACACAGCATTACCATGTGGTAGCTCCCAGATGACAGCCCAGGTTCTGGAAATGCCACCTAAAAAGTGCGCAAACCTAAGCAAGGACTTTTTACTTTTATTTTTTTTTTAAGAATTTATTTATTCAGGGGCGCCTGGGTGGCTCAGTTGGTTAAGCGACTGCCTTTGGCTCAGGTCATGATCCTGGAGTCCCAGGATCGAGCCCCGCATCGGGCTCCCTGCTCAGCGGGGAGTCTGCTTCTCCCTCTGACCCTCCCCCCTCTCGCGTTCTCTCTCTCATTGTCTCTCTCTAATAAATAAATAAAATCTTAAAAAAAATAAAAAATAAAAACCTTTAAAAATATTTATTTATTTATTTGACAGAGAGAGACACAGCGAGAGAGAGGGAGCACAAGTGGGGAACTGGGGAAGAGAGAAGCAGGCTTCCCACTGAGCAGGGAGCCCGATGTGGGGCTTGAAGCCAGGACCCTGGGACCATGACCTGAGCTGAAGGCAGACACTTAACGACTGAGCCACCCAGGCGCCCCGCCAAGAACTTTTTTTAAACTCTTCAGGTCATCGCTAAGTTAAAAATAACATATTATTTCTTCTTCCTGGTGATCTTTACAATTGAACAGGACTTACACAAAAGCATAAATCATACGTACTTAATGGGTAGATCCATAAGTGAAATCTAGAATTACAAAATTTCACTCTGAATTCTAAACATCAAAGTAGAAATGAAGGTGGTCCAAGTCCTGAAATAATCTACTCCCCATTTATGTAATGTCCACTTCGCCTCTCTTCTCTACATGGGAGAATCATGGACACCACTGTGCTCTTGGGTGTCCAAGCAAAAACCAGAAACTTGTGCAGATTTCCCTCCCTCTCTTCGCCATACCCTAAACGTGAACTCTAAAACATGTCTCGCAATCATGTTTCCCCTTCCCCACTGCCAGGCACACATTTGTGAAACTCTTGCCGTCTCCCACCTCGGTCACTCGAAGAGCATTGGCAAGTCTTACAGTGAAAACAGTTCTAGAGTAAAAGCTAGAAAGTCTGGATCCCAGTGCTAGCTCCTCATGAGCTCTGCAACTGTCAAGGCCCAACTCTCAGAGATGTCATCACCAGCAAAACTGAAATAACAGCCCTGTGTGCTGTTATGAAAATTTAACCCAATAACCTGATAGAGTGTATGTGAAAATGGAAAGCTCTAAATAAATATATAAACGTGAGGAAGTAGTGTGGGGTATCATATGGTATTCACCACTAGCACTAATAAAAAATGTTCTGTATTTAAAGCTCAATGCAATAAACTAGGAGAGGGTGAATGCACTCATTTCTACATTCAGTCAAATATAAGAAAGTGTTAGAAACTTTGGGCTACCTAGACTAATAATATTATAAAAATAAAAGTATTGCCACAGTCCTGCCAAAAATAGGTGTATGATACACTGAATTACATAGGAATTTTTTTTAATATAAATTTTATTGACAAACCATAAACTAAGATCTTTATTTTTTTTTTGAAGATTTTATTTATTTATTTATTTATCTGAGAGAGAGTGAGCGAGAGAGCAAGCATGGTGTGGTCGGGGGGGGGGGCGGTGCAGAGGGAGAGGGAAGAGATAGAATTTCAAGCAAATTCCCTGCTGAGCATGGAGCCTGACATGGGGCTCGATCCCACGACCCTGAGATCATGACCTGACCTGAAATCAAGAGTCAGATGCTTAACCAATTGAGCCACCCAGGTGCCCCCTAAGATCTTTAAATAATAATTTGGAAATATATCCAATCATTATATCTCAGTCTGTCTTCCACCTATGAAACCAACTGCGGCCCTCAGCCCACAGGACCTGTAGGGACTGCTACACACAGTTAAGACTAAAAGAAGCAAAGCACCAGATAAAGGAAAAGGAAAATGACTCATTTCTTTCCATTTTCAGCTTTCACTTTCAATTTCAGTGAGTTTCTTTTTTCCTCAGGGGCTTACAAGTCAATGCCTATTGTCTGTATATATTAACTTTGATTTAAAAATATAACTCTCAGCCTCGAGAATGACAACTTTTCAATTGTCTAGTCAACTGAGCCATCCTTCAACAAACATGACAATAATGTCATTCCCTCTTGTAAAGAAAAACTGAACAAAAACTCACGTGTAGGGGAAAAAAAAATCAATCTAATTGATTCAGGTTGCCAAATAGCAGGATGAGTGAGAAAAGGTTATGTTTTTAGAAAGATGTATTAACAAATCTGAAAATAAATTTCAAGATTACGTACCGGACCGTACTGCCAGCCAAGTTCAATTTTATTCATAACCCAGAGTTCATGGATATTCTCGGCCAGTTTTTCTCTTATTCTCTCTAGGTGAGGAGGTAACACGATCTAAAATAAGAAAGAAAACACACATCAGAAACAAATGCAATAAAACCATGCTAATTGTCCTCACTGTGAATTGAAACAAATAAAACCATTGTAAACCATTAAAATGTTAATAATATAACTAGATTCTAACCCTTCTAATGTAGTTATAAATATATAACGAGGTATATCTAAAAATTGTTTAGGTAATTTGCGGACTTTTTGGTGGGACAGCTTAGTTTCCAAGTGAATTTATGAACAAAAGTTGGGAAGAAGGAAAACACGGGTGTTGGTGGGGACAGTCACCATTAAGAACAATGCCTTCATGGATGTGGGATGTAAGCACCAGAGCGTGCATCACTTAAAAAGAGAAATCACCCCAAAGTTCTTAAACTAACTGGCTATTACACATAGGCCAGAATGAAGGCAATTCAGTGACCAAAGGATAATCCACTGGCTCTTTGAGCCTGTAAATATTTGCAGTGATTTATGCTTTTCCCTTGACTCTGCTGTTATTTCTAGTGGTTTCCAAGAATAAGCTTCTAGGGAAAACAATCTTTACATGTTCTCATTCAAAAGAGGAAGTTTAATGACTTCTTCATAAAGAACATGAATGGTTTTCAAGGTCAGGGGTTGGTTGTTCGTGTTTGGCAATGCACTTAGGTGTCACCCCACAGCCAGTCCCTCCACAAACATAGAGCAGGTGACTGCCTACAGCGTTCACTGACGAGACAGTTTCCCCAGGGAGCAGGCTATCACTGCTCCCTTTCCCCACAATGGTAGAGATAATCTACAACATAGGAAATCCTCAATGCGCTCCCAATGCATAATCCAATCGTCCATCCCAATCCATTTCTAGCCTCCTAATCATGTTTACTACTAAACTGGGGTAGCACCACACATATCCTGCCATCCTGCAGCAAGGAACACCACACTGAATTTTAGCCATGAACAAAGCTTGCTTCTTGCCCTCAATAATTTCAAGGCCAGCATGATGAGACAGAAAACAGAATTCAAGGCGCTAAACAAGTTTTGCTCAACAACTGAACCTTCTGAGGCCTGGTATTAACTCTACTTCAGACTTTAGAGGCAATCTCATGGATCTTCACAAACTTTGCATAACCAACCTTACTGAAGTTACTTCAGCATCAAGATAAAGCAATTATTTATTTAATTCATTGTCAACGTCAAGATGTGTTCACATCTATGAAACAGAAAAGAATAAGGATTCACATTTCTCGTGTGCCTGTTTGCAAAGTGTCATGCTAATGTGTTATTTATTAACTCTGTCAAACATACTCTTAGCATCCCAATTCACAAGAGGAGCGACTTCCTCAAGGTCCCCAAGTAGGCAATTGACCCCAAGCACTCTTGACTCTAGAGTCCAGGATCTCAATCTCTACTTAAGATAAAGGTCAGTTAAATTGCTTCGAAATAATAGTGTATCTACATGACTGAAGAACTAAACTCCATGTCCACCTCCACCGTAGGTAAAAAGTGCACCCTAAAATTAGTATGCATTACCTCCAATTGTGACCCATATTAGTGCATCATGAAATCAGTGTAGTGGCTTGAGATCACTCTTTAAAAAACAGAATAGAATTGACTACAAAATAGGTGAGTGGCTCTGACAAAGGTAAGCATTATTTTACGAAACTTTCTTCGATTCTGCATATAAACTGTTTGACTGTCAGATGGGTTCCCGTGCGCCGTGGTTCAAAGAGTCCAAAAGCCACTGCCCATCAGAACAACGGCACAAGAGCATGACAGTACAGGTGCTCTGGGTACCTGGCTGGTATCCACGGGGATTGGCGTGAAGGCGGCCTGCGTCAGGGAGACTGTGGGGCCCAGGAGGTCTCGTGTGTAAGTTCTTTCTTGCTTGTACTCTCGGCTGTGCTCCACTTTCAACTTTTCTTTTGGCAGAACAGCTTCGTAACAAGGAGCATACCCAGGTGGCGGGAGGAATTTAAATTCTCCGTGTCTCCCCCCGAGCAGAAAGCGTACCCTAAAAGGGATGCATGTCAGGGTCAGGTATAGCTCTCGTGTACTGAAAGTTCCCCAATCAACAAAACACAGGGAATAAATGATTAGCACAAAATGAACTTTATCAGAAGCCACATTTTCCCCCGAGTACCATCAGAGTGTAGACACCTTGGAGCCTAAGAACCTCTAAGCACAAAAGTAAAACAGGATGAGAGAATAAGCTGATTACGTTACATTGATGGATCCGAGAAAACTTACCACTCACTGGAGAAACAGCAAAAGCACATGCATCATATTCCTATAGGAGAAATACCTAATACCTGTGCACAGTAATTGCTCATTTAATGTCTCCAGGGGGCGCAAAGAGTCAACAGAGAAAGAGCAGACATTATCTAAATATCTACATACTTAAAATTACAGGACTGCATGAGGTCTGATAAAAAGAAACAACAGTCACTTTCCAATGTCCAACTTCCCAGTGAAATTCCTTAAAGAGAACTCAAATGATACTTTGCAGAAGAAAGAAGGTCACCTTATTTCTTCTTCAAAGACAAAAAGAAAACCCCCAAAAACCCTTACTAAAGTCTTTTATATATCAAAGTCCTTTAATTAAAAATAATTTAAAACAAGTTCCATTGAACAATGCTTTTTGAAACACAGCTAAACAATACTGATTTCACAGGCCCTCTGCTTACAAAAATAAAATCAGATTTTCATTTTCCTTGCAATTCTTTTTCTAATTTGTGGTTCATTTTCAGGCCAAAAATAATAGCAATAATAATAAAGCGAATAAAATAAAAGGCAAAGAGCAAAAAACGAGGAAAACAAAAATTTTAAAACATTCCAGAGGCTTGTAGAAAGAAATATAATTTGTATAAACAGAACAGAAAAGGTCATTGGTGCATGGAGAGCTAATACTTCATGCTTTCTCTGTCCCCTCTTCAATCTGGTGCTTCTATAACCATGAATTATTCATATGAATAGAATTATAATGGGAAAAATAACCAGAGTAACGTGATGGCCAGTCTTAATAAGGGATCCACTCTCCTGAGGTAGCTACATGCACATTTTCATATGTGACAGCGTAGTCCCTTATCGCAACAGACCATCGCTTGTTAAAGTTCTCTTTATAGGGGCGCCTGGGTGGCTCAGTTGGTTAAGCAACTGGCTTTGCTTAAGGTCATGATCGGCTCGGGTCATGATCCTGGAGTCCCGGGATGGAGTCCCACATCGGGCTCCCTGCTCAGCGGGGAGTCTGCTTCTCCCTCTGACCCTCCCCCCTCTCATTCTCTCTCAAGTAAATAAAATTAAAAAAAAAAAGTTCTGGGGGCGCCTGGGTGGCTCAGTCGGTTAGGCATCTGCCTTCGGCTCAGGCCATGATCCCACGGTCCTGGGATCGAGCCCCGCATCGGGCTCCCTGCTCAGCGGGGAGCCTGCTTCTCCCTCTCCCACTCCCCCTGCCTGTGTTCCCTCTCTCGCTGTCTCTCTCTCTGTGTCAAATAAATAAATCTTTAAAAAAAAAGTTCTCTTTGTAGAACTCCAAAGAATTATCATTCATCTATTTCCATCTGCTAACAGCAAGAAAGCAAAAGGTTAGAGGAAACCCTCTTCACCCAGCTGTTCACAGTGGATAATTTACAAGTACAACAGAGAGAGGGTAACACAGAGAGGCGATAGCTTGACCTGATGAACAGCAACCAAAAAAAAAAAATCCATTCAGTTTCTGTAAAGATGAGGAGGTTTGGAGTGGGGTGGGGAAATATGATGACAAGAAAAGGAAAATTAATGAAATACAAAGAAAAGACGGTATTTTCTTATGCAGTGCTGTTCATTTCCCTTATTAAATAAAGAAGTAAACTGAAATGGGCTTGAAATATTTCAGGACACGGATTTGGGGCAGGGTTAGCCGACTGCCCCGTCTAAACGCTAGAACAGGTGGACAAAGCGTTCAGCCTCCCAAGATGCCTCTCTTGGGTGAATCTTACCTCTTCCTCCAAAGAAATGCCCTGGGCACAGATGCCCAGGAGTGAGGTAGAAGGTTAGCAGGGCATGAGGCATGGCAGTGCCAAGTGTTCTGTGAAAGTATAAGAAGTCAGACGGGACACAGACCACAACACATAGAAATACTAACTTTATTCCTGCAGAGAAACTAACAACTGGAAAGAAGAGGCCATCAATGTTGAAATTCTCAAACATTCCTTGAACAGGTTGTCCGTTAATTCGGAACGAGATGCTCGGGGCACTCAGATCTAGACAGCAACTGATGACGTCATCAGTTCTCAGCAGATGCTGGTTTGGTGAGCTTACAGTACGAGCAATACAGCCTATAGAGGAAAAACAGTAAGGACGGTGATTTTTTTTTCCCTCACAGAATCATCTTCAGAGGCAAAGATCTGACTAGGTACTGACAAATCAATGCACAATACTGGAAGAGAATAAATCTTGAATGCATACTAATGCTATATGTTAAATCCTTTGTCCAAAAACTTTTTTTTTTTTATTTTCAGAAGCCATGCCCCTCTCTTTATTGTAAAATGGACCTTCTGATATGCAGAGGAACTTCTGCTTGGAGAAGGATGGCATTTGATGCACAAATCAGCTGAAGCCGATAATATAATGATGTCAGAGAGAAATCTTGAGGGAGAGACTTGAGTTCCAACAGATGCTTTACCACCTACTACTTGGATGACCATCAGCAAATTACATAACTTCTCTAAACCTTGATTTCTTGGAAGCCAAATGCCATCACCTTGCAGAGTCGTTATGATGATTAAATTAATGGTTTAAAAGAACACAGAGTCTCGGACACAGCAGGGCTTGCACGTCAGGACCCTTTCCAAATATACAGTCGCCTTTGTTTTATAAAATAAAAATAATAGGGATAAGGAAAGCAGAAAATGTGTTCATTAGTGCATTGTTTGCTAAGAGGCAAATGCATGCCAACTGGTTTGCTTTACAGTTTATTTCACACAAGATCTTGGTTGGCTTCCTGAGAACAGCAGGATACGAGCTGAGGTGTGACAAGGATTATTTGATAAATGTCATTTCTTGCCCCGGCCAACCTGTGGCCTACGCTCATTCTTGACTATGTCAAAACTCCTTTGCTAATTAGTCTCTGTGGACATACTGGAAGACATGAAGGTAAGGCTCTCTCAAACACATGCTCACAAATGCATACAGACTTTCTCAATTTGAGCAAAGACAGAGATAGATTTCACGGTACAAGATTTGCATTTTTATAAGACCTTTTTAAAATTTCTAGCATGCCAAAATTTTTACCAACAGCATATCTGAAATGCCAGTGGTAGAGCATATCTACTTTTTAAAATGTGTCAGTTTTATTTTATCAATATTCAAATCTGCAAGCAATAAATTCATTATCAAGTAGGACTTCTAAAATTCCCTGAATAAAGATGGCTTTTTAAAAAAATCATATAAAAGCAATGCAACTCACATAAAAAGGTCTATACCTTTGTTTGTATCAAGAACTATAGCTAATAAAAATGTTATTATACAGATATTGATACACTCCAAATATACTGCTCAGTCTGAGGGACATTATTATGCTAATGCTAAGGACTAAAAACCACCATGGCAAACTCTCTTGTGATGCCTGAAACACACAGGATCACTAGTGAACAACCTCAGGTTCACAATTTCAGTGGTATGTGCACACCGTTGAATCCAATTAGAAGCATTTTCAGGTCACATTTATGCAAACCGATCACATCCAGATAACAACTACATTCCTGTTCTCTGTACTAGCCATAAAGGAAGACAGCAACAGTGTGATTTATCACTCCTGGATTAGAAATCTGTACCCATCTTTCGCTTCTACTGTTCTAGGACATTCCTCCACACTTCCATATTTAAATGCTCTCAAAGCACCAAGATTTTTCACACTTTTGGCCCTCCCTTACAAACACTTGGAACTTGGATGCCCAAAATCGAGTTCTGCCTTTGCAGAGAAGACAATGTAGCAACACTGTGCAAAGTTTAAAGTGGAAAGAATAAGTGAAGACAAAGCTCAAAACTTGTGCTCGTGAACCCAGTTCTCGTTCCAAAAAACATCACCACCCTTAAATTATAGCAGGTTAAATGATAAAGAATGTGCTTTATACCAGAAATCACAGATTTAAATTCTACTTTAACTATTAAAAAGAAAAAGAACAGAAGAGTGACCCCCAAGAAAATTATCTGAATTACTGTGACTCTGACCTTGTTAAATCAGTCAGAAGCCAATTGATTTAGCTTTGTCTTTGTTGACTACGAATCTAAAACTAGGAAAGCATTTAATATGGCCAATGTCAGAGAAATTACTGCCTGTGTCCTCTTCCAGTATTTTTATGGTTTCAGGTCTCACATTTAGGTCTCTCATCCATTCTGAATTTTGTGTATGGTAAAAGAAAGTGGTCCAGTTTCATTCTTTTCCATGTTGCTGTCCAATTTCCCCAACACTATCTGCTGAAGAGACTGTCTTTTTCCCATCAAATATTCTTTCCTGCTTTGTCAAAGATTAATCAGCCATATAACTGTGGATTTTTTTTATTCCATTCTATTGATCGATGTGTCTATTTGTGTGCCAGTGCCATACTGTCTTGATTACTACAGCTTTGTAATAGAGCTTGAAGTTCGGAATTCTGACACTTCCAGCTTTGCTTTTCTTCAAAATTGTTTTTGGCAATTTGGAGTCTTTTCTGGTTCCATATAAATTTTAGGATTTTTTTCATTCTAGTGCTATTGTCATTTGCTAGGGATTGTATTAAATATGTAGCTTGTTTTGTGTAGTATAGACATTTTAACAATATTGGCTCTTCTAATCCATGAACATGGAATGTCTTTCCATTTTTTTGTGTCATCTTCAGTTTCTTTCATCAGTGTTTTATAGTTTTCAGAGTGCAGGTCTTTCACCTCTTTGGTTAGGTTTACTCCTAAGTATGTTATGGTTTTGGTGTAATTGTAAAAGGGATTGTTTTCTTATTCTTTCTGCTGCTTCATTACTGGTGTATAGAAGTGCAACAGATTTCTGCACACTGATTTTGTGTCCTGCTACTTTACTGAATTCCTATATCAGTTCTGGCAGCTTTTTGGTGGAGTCTCTCAGGTTTTCTACATATAGTATCACGTCAACTGCAAATAGTGAAAGTTTTACTTCTTTCTTACCAAAAAATGTGGATGCCACTTACTTCTTTTTGTTGTCTGACTGATAGACCCCAGTAGCTTGAGAGACCATACCTTCAACTATAGGCAAGACACAGTACATACTTTCTTGCCATTAAAAAAATATATATATAGTTGAATATTTTCTCCTGATATAAAGTTTCAAATGATTTTCTCCTGAATTCCACAACATAGCCTCCTTTCTGAGATATATTCATAGATTCACTGAATATTTTTGTTGTTTTCGTTCTTATTTTATTTAACAGATACCTTGTAATAAAAAGTGTAACACATACAGATCAACTCCATGAGTGTTGGGTTCTTTTAGCGAGTTGAAAGAAAAAGCTTCAAACTAAATGCAAAAATGAAAAAAAAGTGGCGTGGGTATGGTTAAAATAATTAGAGGCAATTCAGCATTATTTTATCAGAGTAATCTTCCCCCTCATCTCTGTGTAATGGGAAAACAAGTTAACATGTTTCATTCATTCACCTGAGTAGCCACGGCACGTGGGGCCATAGTAGGAGGTAAAGAGAAGAGAGAGTAAAATCTGAACGGTGAGAATTAATATGTATTATAAAAAGAGACATTACCTCTACTTTACGTTTGTTGGGCTTTCTGATGTTAGTGCTCTTTGCCTTTGTTCAGTCAGTAGGAAAATTGTACTGTGGGAACAGGCTCTCTGACTCTGGTCTGGCCAGAACAGTACAGTGTGTATAAGACACGCCACCCTCCTACCTGGACCCCAGCTACATGTCCCCATGGCTAGATGAAAAATCCAAAATGGAGCCTCATCTCCTCCTGACTACTTAGCTACTAGCACTGAATAAAGGAAAAATTCGGTAAGTATTAATGATAAAATACAACATGAAGTGCTTTTATTTATAAACCCATTACTAAACTCGTAGATTTAATTCAATTTGACTTTCAAAACGTTCATGAGCTACCAGACCTCTAAAGCATTAACAAATATCTCTTGTACCCCCTAAGAGACAGATTTCAGCTTTTTATATGTAAAAATACATACATTTTCCATATTTTCTCTATGCTTAATATGTCACAAAATAATATGAGAACTGTATTCTAAAGCAGTTTTATGAGCACAAGTGTATGTCTGCAGAATCCAGATGAATTCCGGTTTCTAAGAAACAGCTACATCAAGACTATGGACTCTGAGAAACAAACTGAGGGTGTCAGAGGGGAGAGGGGTGGGGGGATGGGTTAGCCCGGTGATGGGTATTAAAGAGGGCACGTACTGCATGGAGCACTGAGTGTTATACAAAAACAACAAAGCATGGATCATTACATCAAAAACTAATGATGTACTGTATAGTGACTAACATAATAAAATAAAATTAAAAAGAAAAAAGAACTAAGCTTTTAAATGGAGCCAACTAAAATGCACCTTCTATTAAATTAGAGAAAAGGATATGATTTTTACATCTATCACTCATTCTTAATATATACTCAACTATCAAAGTTCAGGTTGATAGCTGGTGAAATGAACTACACACTTATTTTTAAACAGTTCCACATAAAGGGTCATCTGACAATAAACTGACACCTCGCAATACACATCACAAATGACCAATTCCCAAGGTTACATTATCTACTAGGAGATGGAACTTAATCTATTTCTTCCAATTATTTTCCAGGATCTGTTCTTTGGTGTTTATATTGGAAGCTAAAGCTTCACACACACCTGTTCAAGTAAGTAGGAAACACACAAATTTGGTGTTTTTTGTTTTGGTTTTTTTTTTTTTTTGCGGTTTATTATGAATCAAAAATGCCACTTTTCGAACATACTGTTCATCAACAATACAGTGTTTTGGAAATGTACCATAATTGTAACAGTTTTGTTTTTCCCATAGTGAAATTCTGCTTTTTACTTAATATTCTCACTCATCGTTTCTAGAGTAAATTTCTGAAGAATAAATGTATCTGAATATACGTAGCGCAAATAGATTTTGGAAACACGGAGAAAGGGCAACAGATTTCCTTCGCACACACAGGGGAAGATGCAGATGGTGCTGACCTGACCAGAGATGAAGGCCATCGAATCCGTAGGAAAAGAGATCGTCTCCAACTCCATTTCCACCCCACTCCTCACCGCCTCCCGGGTAGGGAGAGTACCCTTCGGTGGAAGCCCAGCCCACCCGCAGGTGGGTGGCTTCAGCGGTCACGAATGGCTCCGTGTGGTCCACCATCAGCTCATAGTACCACTTCTTATACTGAGCCGACCCTTCGCTGACGCCCAGAAAAATATTGGGTCTCATGCTTTAAAGAGATAGGAAGAGCACATGAGAAACTCAGGACAAACCTCCTGTTGTGTTCATTTATGTCTATTTCAAACATCGGTCCTGTTTCTCCAAAATGCAATATATTAAATCTGTTTTCCTTCAGTACTGCAAAATTACTAAGTCACTGAGGCGGTAGGCGGTGACAGCCAGCCTACAGTTAACATTCAGTGGCAGGTGTCTGCTTTTCCGATTACTTGGCAATGTCCCTCAGGGACCTAAGATGATTTTTTTCTGAACTGCTTTTCAGCATATTTTATACCATTGATCATGTTTAAGGTGAGATACTCAGTATAACGGGCCCTTAGAATTCATGGAGTTACCATTAATTCAGGACATGCAGACATTTTCCTAACTAAGCTGTGGGCCAGGTAAGGTACAAGGCTTTTGAAGAGCCTTCCTTTATCAGTAAAGGAAGCAGAGTGATAAACAGCTTTGTTGTTCTCAATGCCTCTCTGACGGCAGAAGAATTTCTAGGTAGTTGTATTTAGTTTCTAAGGGACTTAGACCCTATGTTAACGCTTAGGATTAGTGAAGGTCTCAGGAAATACCACTCAAAAACAGCACGTCTGTTATACAAAGAGCCATTCAGGAAGTCTTAAATCAATCCGGTTAAAAAAACACAATATAGAAATATACACCAAATCCTACACTTTTGTTTAAAACAGGGTAAGGAAGTGATTACTTCCTGGATAGCTGCAAGATATAATATATTCAAAATTATTACTATCGCGCAGAATATTTTCTTAATTATAAGCTGTATTATTTTTATTATACTACTTGGTATAAGGAAGGCAGCGTGGCTTGGTATTTAAGGGCCCAGTCTCTGGCATTAGACTTGAGTTCCATTTCCAGTCCAATATTTTAATCTTTAAAATGTGTATAATAGGGCACCTGGGTGGCTCAGTCAGTTAAGCGGCTGCCTTCGGCTCAGGTCATGATCCCAGGGTCCTGGGATCGAGCCCCGCATCAGGCTCCCTGCTCCACAGGGAGCCTGCTTCTCCCTCTCCCACTCCCCCTGCTTGTGTTCCCTCTCTCGCTGTCTCTATCAAATAAATAAATAAAATCTTGAAAATAAAATAAAATGTGTATAATAGTACCTAGTTGGACTAGTTGAACCCAGTGCAAACACAGTGTAGCATACATGGAAAGCATAGAGAATAGTGGCGGGGCACACAGTACTCAAGGAATGTCTGATACCTTGGAAGGGCTATCTAACCAAAAATGTAGTTTTATTGTTTTATGGAAATTATATCTTAGACATTCTGATTCAACTTTTTTATTATACATAGCAACCACTTTGAAGTTGGCATTGAAGGGTAGCATTTTTATTTATATTCTAAGAAAGCACAAAACATAATTATATATAACTGTATCCCTGTAAAATTGTCAGCCTGTTCCTGAAGAGGTCAGTGATAAGCCAACCTCATACGAATGTGACTATGAAAGCTTACAGCCTTGTGATAAAAGCACATTCTGCTTGGTTCACCTACTGTTATTATTACCCCATCCGACTTATACAAAAACTACACTATTCGCTGGGGTAGTATGTAAAATATCCTAATAAAACAAGCGGACCACAGGAGGCCTTAACTACAGAGCCAGAACATGAATTCCTTGTTACACCACCTATTTGGTGACAGTGTCTATCTGAGTCTACCTGCTGACATGGTTCACAAGACGTGTCTGTAATAGTAGGTCTCTTCCTGGCAGCAGGTTGTCACAGATGAGATGCTGGTTAGAACGGACTGCGACTCCATGGCAGACACAGAGAGAGCACAAGACGTCGAGAACCTGGAGAGAGAAAGCACTTCCAGCCGACTAATTCCCTTATTCAGATTTGAGTATCCCCGCACTTCTCGTGAATGCGAACACGTTCCCTCGGACCCAGCCATGTGAACAGGACAGCCACGAGGTCACGTATCTTCCAAGTTTCTCTTACATACAAACTGATAATTGCTCAGTGTCTCAAGGGTGCTACAAATAAGGACCAAACAGCATTACCTGACTGTAATTAAGAAATGAGAAACACTCATGACACATTTGACACACCTTTTAAAAGTTATCTTATTTTAAAAATATATTTAAAAATTATCCCGGAATTCATCCATGGCAATACATTGGTTCCCTTACCTTATGGTTTCTTCCATGCTTGTCTAAAAGTGAGATTATGGATTTAATGTGTCCTTCCTTAATAATATTTAGAGCTTCTGGACTTTCTACTAGCACACAGTGTAAAACTTCAAGAATACCTAAAGATAAAGAAAGAAAATATGATCAGAGAGTCTACAATGATCAGTGCCTTTCCTTTTTCTCTAGGTGTTCCTTTAGGTCAACATGTAATTATTATGGCCTCGATGTGTTTGTCACAGGGTACTGTAAAGGGGGACAAGTGATGTTTGTGATGGGAGGAAAAGGCAATGTTAGCAGAGTAAGCAGGTAACTCTGCCTGGGAAGGTATGAAAGAAAGCAACCCTAACTCGAGCCTCAGAGAATACATTCATGATCATTTTCCAGACAGCAAAGTTAGGGAGGTAGGAGGCTGAGTGAAGTCTTGAATGGAATGCATAACTGTGGTGCCTTGAGTACAGAGCAAGTAGGGGACAAGACAGGCAGGTAGTAGGTTAGGACCAGCTTATGAAGTTTCTCAGTTTGAAAGTATAACCCTACAACAATGCACCCTAACCCACAAAGAACATTACATTCTCCCAGAGGTAAATGGTATAAAATGTTTCTTAGTTTCCAAAACAAGAGAAATATAGAGAATAATACAAAAATATATAGAAATATACAACCTAGAAAACCTGATGACGAATGGGGGTATTTTTTCCCCAAGATTTTATTTACTTATTTGAGAGAGCGTGCATGCTCACGTGCACAAGCAAAAGCAGGCTCCCCGCAGAGCAGGGAGCCCAGTGCGGAACTCGATCCCAGGACCCTGGGATCATGACCTGAGCCGAAGCAGATGCTTAACAAACTGAGCCACACAGGCACCCCAAGAATGGGGGTATTTTAAAGTATTAGCCATCAGAGAAGATAAAATGAAATATACCCTTTCTTATCTTAAAGCTTGAGAGAATAGAAAATAATTTTCATCAGAATTTTTAGTGTGAACTTGGAAAGCTGAATGTGTACATATGTATTGTTTCTGAGAAAGCTTGCTTTGTCTACTGAGAGTGCAGGCCACTCGTAGCAATTAGATATAACATTCAGAAAATGTGATCTCTGAGAGCTACAAAGTATCATGAGGGAAATCTGCAGAAAGGTTTATACATCTCCAATGGAGTTCACATTCTTGGAAAAGTGCTCAGGTGTACAAATGGCCAGAATACATAAGTAATGGCACACTATGGTTGCCACAATCAATACTTGATCCAAATCCCAATCCATGACAGAACAGGGGCTATTAATGCTAATTTCTTTACCGACGACATAATTTGGTGAAGTATGAATGTACAGTTGTTTAAAAAAATACCCAAAACAATGAGCTAATTTTTGGTGTAGTTCGAAATTAACTGCCGTGTTCCAACAACCCATGCTGATTAAAAAATCCAAGATAGAAAAGAATACAACAGGCTAATGGATAAAGATGTTTATATAAGGGTACTTAAACCAAATGCTTCTGCTATTAAAGATGGAGAAATAAATGCGTTCATTCTTAGCTAAAATAAACTAAAATAATACAAAAGAAAAAGCATTTTTAATAGATTGCTCATATTTTATCCCGATGTCTTTGTTTTGTCCCAGTTACCTATTAGTGCAGAACACAACTATAGCTGCCCGTATTTGCAAATGAAAATTATACTGTGTACCAGGCAATGCTCATTCATTCCCATTTCATCTACGGTTGCTTTTACATTAAAGAGGCAGAGCTGAGTGGCTGCAACAACACTCAGCCCTATGGTCTACAGAACATAAAACACTATCTGGCCTTTTCCAAAAAAATATTGCCAATCTCTACTTACAGAGTTGATACAACCATTAAGACAAAAGATGAAGAAGTAGAAGACCACAAGAAAAATAAATTCTCTTTGTAAATAAATATACATGAAAACCAGTAACATTCAAAGACGTGAATATATCTGAAAAGATTTGACTAGATTGTGAAAATGAACAGCACAGCGATCACAAAACACAAGAATGGCAATACGAAATATGAAAATAAATCTGATTTTCCCATATTCAGCTTACTTTAATAGAAGGCTTCCAGAGTTTGGGACTTCATATTAAAACATTTTTCTTTAATGCTGCTACATCAGATCCAACAAATAAACATTTAGTTGAAAAGCACTGACTGCCTCTAAGTCTGAGAGTAAAAAGTCAGAGAAAACTATTTTTATTTTCAACTGTTGGAATAAACAGCAAATAAACTTCTATTTTTGTGTGGGTGGTTAGAAATTCCTAAAAGAAAATAAATTGGAAATACCAAAAGACTCATTCTCCAAAAAAATAAAGGCTGGCTAGACTGACTATATTATATGTATGTATAAATTATGCCAATATATGTCTCAAACTCTTCTGTGAAAAAAGAAACAGAGGAAGGCGGCTTACTAAATATTACAATGTCAGTATCTAACCAAAGATGGTCTGGCAATTCTAAACACACTGAATAAGACCCAGAGATGGAAATAGTGCATAACACTTATTGCCAGATTCTCAAGGAATAAATTGAGCTTGGTAGATCCTAACAGTATTACCAGAATGAATTATGAACATAAATTGTCAAACACATACACACACACACACTAGTAAGACAAAACAAGATTTTGTTAATCTGTATAACCTGATTTTATGTTTTAATAAATTTACAGAAATGATTTTAGTGAAAATTTTAATAACATGCAGAACACAATGTATAATGTAAACTTTCCTGAGTAGACACACAATTGGATATACATTATGATTGCAACTATGTAAAATATATTATGTGTATAAAATGTGTATTTCACAAAACACCAGGAGTTAGTATACCAGAATATTGGTGCTGGTTATTGCTGGATTAGTATACCTCTCTTCCAATACTTGATGAATTCCAGGAAATGAGTATGCACTACTTTTACCATAAGAAATATTCTTAGAAAGGACAACAAAATAGGAAGTTCTATTTCCATTTTTCTTTTTTTTTTTTTAAGATTTATTTTAGGGGGAGAGAGAGAGTACAAGTGAGCTGGGGGAATGGCAGAGGGAGAGAGGGAGAGAATCCTGAAGCAGACTTTGTGCTGAGCATGGAGCCCAACGCGGGGCTGGAGCCCAGGATCCTGAGATCATGACAAAGAGCCAGCCACTCAACTGACTGCGCCACCCAGGCGCCCCAACTAAAGCACACATTTAATTGATGTCACCCCTTACTTGAAAGCTCCCATGGCTTCCCAGGACATCCAAGGTACAAGTCCCTTCCCCAGAGCAAGGTACATCAGCTCTTTTGCTACATGACCCAACCCGACTACTTTACCACCTCAACTCCCACCAACTCCTCTGACAAAGAACAGTTAGTATATACTTTTACTTCAAAGTACATATTACAAATATAATTAGGTGCTAATGCATTTACAAGACACTGATATATTTATTAAGCACCTACGGGCACTGTTCTAGGCAGTGGGGTCATCAGCGATCAAGGCCTGCCAGGGCCAAGTGGGAGCTTGTTGGCTCTGTCCCACCTTCCATGTTTTGTACATGTTATTCTCAGACTGAAATATGCTTCCCTCTTTGGAAGCTGCAAAATCTGAATCATCCTACAAAGGCAGGAAGTCACCTCATTTGGTGGGTTTTAACCAATGCCCTAGAATGAATTATTCTTTCTTGGTAGTATTGATCACATTGTGTTAAAATCATGTATGCTCATTTCAATCTCCTATTAGAGAGTGAGTCTTTGAGAGCAGAGATGTGTTGAATTCTGCCTCCTTGTGACCCAGCACACTTGGGCCTACGGAGGCCCACCTCATGTTTGCCAACCGAGTATTGGCATATTTTCTGTCTGGAAATTTTAACATTAGAATATTTTTTTAAAGGTAGAGAAGTCATATGATAGAACACGGATGGAGAATTTATATTTCTTAGTTCCAGTATTTCCTCACTGAATGACAGGAATTTTTGTGGGCTTTAGTCTGTCTGTGGGGGTCATGTACAAAATTCAAAACTGATGGTGTAAGCCCTTTATACATAAGATACATGAAATATTTAGCTCTTTGCCTTAAAACTTTTATGGCTGTAACTTTGTGGATCATTTATAGGACTCATGACAAAGAAAAATCTCTGAGGGTGTTTACAAAATGTCTGGAAGTAACCTAACGGTATTGAAGCATCCAAGTGCTGTGGTGGGGCATGCCCCGGGCTGTCCAAGGTTGAGGGTTTACGTGGAAAAACTGAAAGCAAGCCATAGAACAGAAGTGCTCTATTGGGTCTGACTTTATTAACAGAAAGAATCTAGCCTAGGGATTTTGCCCCATCCCCAGTAGACACAAGCTCACTGGTGAGTCTTGCACTTTCGAGTGAAGTGAACAGAACCAGGCAGGGAGTCCCTCAGGCACAGGTAGCCAGTGTGGAGACAGAACTCCCATTATCTCAGGAAAACCAATGGACTTGGAAGACAATGCCAACATCTCCTCTCCAGAAACTGTTTTCTCACCTACGGTTCCAAGTGTTTAGCAAAACTAAAACAAAATTAAAATAATCTCAGAACACCGAGGTTTAGAGGGAATGTAGTTCTCACTGCAAGAGGGACACATGGATGTTATTCAGCTTTGGAAAAGGACCCCACTCCCACATCTCTGCTCTGAGTGTGGGTAATGATCCTGGACAATCCCTGATGCAGCACATGGCCTTAGCTGACAATTTCAACAGGGAAGCCTCTTAGTGTAATTGGCAAGCAAACAGAAGGCTTCAACCTGGGTGCTAATAGGTATGAATTAGACTGTCCCCCAGTGACAGAAACACTGGGGACTCAGTACAGATAACACACAGAACTGCAGTACCCACTTGCAGGGTCAGAAACAATCACAATTAGAGAAACTGTGAATTCCAAATGACCCAAATCACAGGTTGCATTTCTACATTTTCCCCTACCTAGCAGTTAAAATCCTTCTTAATCTTTTGGTCAGACCTCATTAGTCATATCCCCAGGGCTCACCGAAGGCAAGTGGAAACAAGGAAAGTTGTATTTTTTGCCATGGATAATTAACGTAAATAAAGTGACTTAAGTAAAAAGACTGGGGGGAAAGGCACTGAGAAATAACATGACAACACAGAACACGAAACACGCAGTCCAGACCTGTC